>NW_019154102.1:11478725-11661225 GCF_002288905.1 Enhydra lutris kenyoni
AGCAGGGAGCCTGCTTCCTCCTCTCTCTCTCTGCCTGCCTCTCTGCCTGCTTGTGATCTCTCTGTCAAATAAATAAATGAAAATCTTAAAAAAAAAAAAAAAAAAAGAGAGAGATCTGGAGGCACAGGCATGACCTGTCAAGTAAACCAAAGGTGTTGTCACTTTCTAGGTCTCCCAGACCCCTGACACCACAGTGGTCAGAAGCAGCATTGTCTCATAGATCCACTTTCCAGAAGCATCCATAGTTGACTGCTGACGTCAACAACCCAAGAACTTTCTTAACCCCTCCCAATTCTCACCCAGGCTTTAAACAGCACCTTTGCATAGAGTGTTTGCAATCATTTGGGTGAAAACTGAATTCAAAACAAAACCAAATCGTAGGCTCCTTCTGACGGCCCAAAAGGACAGTTTAGGAAAAAGCAAGAGAGAAGCGATTTATTAAAAGGGGGGGGGGAGATGCTAACAAGATATTTCAAAATAAAGGCAGCTGCATGCACTTCTAGTATGTGAGGGCCTTGTTTGGGCCCATTTTGGTAACGACAGGAAACCGCTACTCTCTCTTTCCTAGGCATATGTTTAAAGCGCCCTGCAAATGATTTCATGTTGGATCGAGCTTCATTACTCACAGTTCATATTTGGTCTAAATTACAGTAAATGTTATTTCAAGGTTTACAAGTTAATTATTATAGTATAGTATTTACTCCATTATATAGTAATTACTGCAGTATCTAACGCCTAAAGGGTTTTCCCCGTATATGAAGGACGCAGACTATTTTAGAGTTTTTTCAAGCAGAACAGGGCTCACTGGGGTGTGTATGCGAGTGTGCGTGTGGGGTGGGGGCTGGGAAGATGGGACCCAGACTGCCGGCAAATGCCCATGTTTTCTCAGATGTGGGGCCACAGGAGCGCCCAGCAGCGGAGCGAGCTCACTGTAACCGCTCCAGGAAGTAGAACGCCCTGTTCGCAGGAGCTAGAGAGATCCCGGGGACTCCCACCGATACGCACGATGCCCACCTCACCTCCAGCGTGCCGAATGGTACAGCACCGAACAAAAAAACCCTTAGACCTACCGATGAACAAAGATTAGGTCTGCTCGTCTCTGGGAGGCAGCTGCCGGAGAGACCTCATTTGCAATCTGGCTCCCCCTCTTCTGGCTCATGAGGAGAGCTTAAATGGTCTCCTTACACACTCTCTCCCCCAACACCCCGCCCTCGCCACAGAAGGGTCAGCTTTGTGACACCAGATAGCCCCC
The DNA here is from genome assembly GCF_002288905.1 of Enhydra lutris kenyoni. Lineage (NCBI taxonomy): Eukaryota > Metazoa > Chordata > Mammalia > Carnivora > Mustelidae > Enhydra > Enhydra lutris. The sequence continues at coordinate 11,479,978 of NW_019154102.1, forward strand.
TGCTCTGGGCTACATTCACACCTCTCTGCGCCATTCCAGCCTCACTCTTTGTTCTGGCTGCCAAACCCAAAATGGATTCCATAAGTATCCTGCTTCCCAAATGTTGGTCCAAATGGCAGCCTGCAGGTCTGGGAACCCTAGGGGCCTGACAGGCAGTTGAGCTGAATGACAGGCTTGGGATCAGACCGCATTTTTGTCCTCTGACTGCAGCTGAGCATCTTGGGCCAGTCAGATGCAGCTTCCTCTCGCGATGTCCTCTCCTCCACAGAAGCCTGACCGCTATTACCTTGATAAATGCTGAGCAGATGGAAAAGGAGAATTTGGCAATCACAGAAGCATCATTGTCCCTTGACTCTGGCCCCTCCTCAGGAGGAGAGAAAAGGGATCAGAGACCAGGTGAGTCAACGTGCACTGAATGAGCACCTACTGTGTGTCTAGCCCTGAGGCTGGCACAGTTGGAAAGGGGAAATGGCTGGCATTTCTAAGCGCATGCTTTCTTCTACTGCAAAGGATTCCATGCCTCAGCCTTTGCACTGCCAGGGGAGCAGAGACAGAGGAGCTGAAGGGGGAGAAACTGCTAGTGTATTTTCTCCTGAAGTGCTCTTGACACATTTCCTTTTGGCAGATGGTGGCAAAAACCTATAACTGGAAGGTTTAAGTAAAAATGTTCCAGGGGCTCACAGATGGGTGTCCAGTTTTCAGGGGGCCACTCCTACACCAAAACACATGACCTGCCCTCCTTAGGACTGGCTTAAAATGGGCCCCAATGATGGATCAAGTGACAAGGGCTTGGCCAGTGGGCACTGGAGGGTACTTAACTTTCTGACTTTCACATTGCCCTGGCCCTCTCCTTAATTGCTATGGTACAGCTGACTCCTCACCAGCCAGTACACCCCCCTCTCCCAGCTTCCCACCCTCCCCATCTTTGCAAAATGGATATCTTGGCACATCTAAGGGTCTCGCTTTCAATCCACTAGTGGTTAACCCATTACTCATGGCATAGGTCCCACTTCCTTGAATGGCTAACCACACCTCACACGGCTGGGCTCCGCCTGCTCCGCCTACCTCCCCTCAGCATTATCTGTCCTGCAGTTTTTAAGGTCCCGCCACTTGGGCCTCCGTTTAGTCCCCTGAGCCTTCTTCTGACCTTTCCCACTTTGGGGAATTTACTTATGCTGCTCCTACCGCCTTCCCCAACCCACTCCTCTCTGACCTCCTTCCCATGGCTCTCTCTGACCTGTTTGTCCTTCAGATCCCAGTTCAGGGACCTTCTCAGACATCTAGAACACAGGCAGCTCCCTTTCCTGTCCCCTCCGATGACTCACATAAGTCCTCACTCCCAACACTCATCATACACTGTGGTATTCAGCTGTTAATTGCCTTTCCACTCAGCTAAAACAGAAGCTCTGTGAGGGCCGAGATCACATCTACCCTGCTCATTCCCAGAAACGAGTAAAGTGCGGCCAATGGTTTTGCCATGCCAATGGCAATGACATGTTTAGTGAAAGAAAGCATTCTTGAGTGAATCCCAAAAGTCCTTAGTGAAAAAAGTAGGCAGTTCAGTTATTAACTGAGTGGAGAAACCTGGTAATAATAATAATGAGAGTTGATACACACTGAGCCCTCATGATAGCCAAATACTGTGCATACCTTTACATTTCACAACAATATGATATGAGTTAGGTGCTCTTATTATACCTCTTTTAAAGAAGAAGAAAACTGAGGTGAAGGAAGGGTAAGCAATATGTCTAAGCATGCCCAACTCAGAAGGGGTGGGACCATGGCACAATTCCAAGCAGTTGGATCCAGAGCCCACACTTGGAACCATTCTGCTAGGCTGCCTCTTGTTGAGCTGGACATGGATGAGAATAAAGGGCTTCAGGCCCACCCCAGTCCTTTCTCTCCTTCTCCTACTGTCTCCCTGCGAATAAACCTAGCTGTAATGAACATATATTTAATGGGAGAAGAGAATAAAGCATATCAGCTCCTTAATCACTTCGTACACACTCTTTCACTACCTGTCACATCTTCATAAAATAGTCAAAGCATTTCCAGCAGCAGAGATAATTAAAAAAAAAAAAGTAGCAAGTTTGGGCAGAACAAATGGTTATCAAAGAGGAGGACTCTCTGATATTTGTCTCTACTAGTCCTGTGAGTGCCCAACTCAGGCCTGGGACCTCTGGGAAGAAGGGGTCTCCTCCTTTTTTCCTTGAAAGCATCTCCTCACCATTCCCTGGTCCTCCCACCTCCCTCCCATCAAATGCATGCTCACAAGAGACACACACACATACACTTGGACTAAAGAAGAGGCAAAGGAGTGTGACAGCTCAAGAAGTTCATTAGGAATTTCATTAGAAGGTAAAACCCCCAGCAGAGTTTCAGCATCCAGCTGTGCCCAGCCACCAGGTTTCCGACAGCAGATGGGGACTCAAGATAAGAAGAATCCATGAAGCCATCCCTGGTACTGGAGGCCTCCATTCTTTGCTTGTCTCTAACGTCACCACCTTGGGTTCCCAGCACAAGCCTCATCCAGTCCCCATCTATTTGCCTCAATCTTCTTTCCTTGGATGTAACCATTCTAGCAACCTCTGGAAGATTTCTATCCAGTAAGATTTTATGTCATAAAGAGTTTTCATTCATAAATGTTAAATACAAGTATTTTTTGTTCCTAAGCTCATTACTGAACTGCCAGTTAATCAAGTTTCTTTCCATATTTCACTTTCTTTTATCTGTATGGCAACAAACGAGCCTTTCTACCTCTGAATGTAACTATTTACTTGGACATCATGGAGTTAGCCAAGCCACCTGCTATCTTAGTAGGATGTGGCAGGTCCCTCTTCCTGTTGTGCCAGTTGCCATTGTGCTGACTCCAAGCTGAGCTATCTTCAGTTTACAATATCCTTGAATGGTCCTGACCTTGTCAAACCAAGGGAAAGAGATTCGACTTCAGAGTCACAGTCGCCCTAGGTGTAATCCTGGCCTTAGCATTCCTGAAAGCCATACTCTACACAACTGGTATGAGATAGAAAGAATACAGAATGTGCTTTCCATAACATCTGGTACAGAAAAAGCATTCAAGTAAAAGTCCCTATCATTTTTTATGATGATTTTTACTTATGGTACCATAGAGCAAGCTAATAGGCCATACGTTATTCTGCTGTCCAAGGTCTGCTAGTGACCTTTAAATACAGAGGGTGAGCAGACACTTGAATGTTTTTCCTGTTATCACTGGTGTCAAAAATAATCACAGTTGGGCTTTAAAGGATGGTTTGAAAGAAAAATCAGGGTGTGTGTTGCCCCCCTACCTGGTCTCAACAACAAAATCCATGAAGTTTGACTCTCTTCTCTAGGCTTAACTAGACTACATCAAAAGAGCTCTTCGCAGCCACTCCACTGTGGGGATAAATTCCATTAGTGACCCTGCTAACGCAGACATCCTTGGGAACACTTCCTCCTGACATAACCCCCTGTCCTGTATCTGACATGTGTCCCTGCGAGACACCACATCCCCCTGCAGCATCCCGAGCTGACGGGAGAGAGCTGACCTACAGCCACCGGCATATGGTTGAAGGAGGCTTTTCATGTTTTTCCATAATCTATTTAAACTTTCCCCCATTTAAATGGAAGAAAGAAGATAGTAATACTTATACATTAGTAATACTAAATCCTGTGGTTAGTATTTTTTTTTTATTTTTGAAAACTATCACTCCTGTAGAATACAAGGAAAGGAGGAAATACTGGCACGAGTTATTTTTACCTTCCACTTCAACTTCTTTTGTTCAAGTACAGACACAGGACATCGAACACTTTTCTGTTTTGTGGGTGGTAGATTTTTTTTTCCTTCCTCACCAGTACCCAAATCATCTCCAAGTCCTTAGATCCATTAGCCTAATTAATATTAAGAACATATGCATATGCAAATAAGTCCCTCTTTGCCATATATTTCACTTTATAAGACAGGTTGAAGGGTGGTTGGGTGAGTCAATCAAATGTCATAAATTGGCTATGCATAAGAGCTCATTAATATTAATTGGGGCGTGGGCATTGTGCAGTAGTCCATGCCTCCATTAGAGATGGGGCCCTTGCTTTAATTGTTCCACAGATTTTGAAAACCAAAGCCTCTGACCTGATTTAAATATGTAACACCCCCCCCCCAGGTAGTCTACTGAGCAGCATCAGAAAGGTATTAAAAAAATACAGAGCAGACCTTTTCTAAGACAGATGGCACACAATGAGGTTAGAAAAAGTATCTTGAGATCCAACCTGCAAGAACAAAAAAAAATTGCTTGCATTGTTGTTTTCATTATCTTGCTTCTGTCATTTCATGAGCTTTGTATCTTGCGAGGAAAGAAAGAAGGGAGAAAAACTGTGAAATTAATCTTTTGTGCATGGCCTGATAAAGAAGAGACATGCTCAGACAAAAGATAGACTGAGAGAAGGTACCGTGATTGATGACTAAAGTAAAGGTGTCAGAAGAGTATTATGTAAATTACTGGAGGCACACACCATTTCAGAGAGAATGAGAGGGAGAGCAGGCAGGGGGAGCGAGGAAGAGGGAGAAGGCGAGAGAGGGAGTAAGGTACTGAGAGTGAAAAAAGGATTGCAGAGTCGATGTCACCAAAGAACTGGTCCCCAAACACCCATTTCTTGCCATCTTTCATCTCCTCCGACAAGCTCACCTCACATTCTCTCTGGGTTGCACGCTGTAACAAAGCGGGTGTGGGGGGAGAACTGTCAACATTAGCATGATTCTAGTCAAGGAAAGGTTTAGGGAAAGCAGTGTCTGAAGTGAAATCATCAAGGAGGGAAGTTTCAGTTAAAGGGGAAAGGGAGCCGGCTGGCAGATGCATGTGTCTCTGTGTGGAGCGCGCCACGGGAGGTGGGGACGGGAGTCGGGCCACTCTCATTCTTCATGCCGGAGATGGGCTGCAAAAAGGCCTGCGTCCTCCCCCCCCAGTCCGGTTAGATGTGCGCATCTGTGTCAGGCATATGACAGCACCACTGTACAAAGGCAGGTGGAGAGGGACTCAAAAGGCCAGGGGCCAGGAGTCACATTACAAAAATCTCAACGTAAGGAAATGGAGGCAAGTCGAAAATTGCCTCCATTTTCCTGACCAGAAGAGATGCAAAGTATCAGAAGGATTGTATTCCATTAGGAGAATGGGCTTTGCCCTGGTGACCCTTGCATGCAGGCTGGTCGGCCCCTCCTGTTATGCGAGGTGCACTCATGGTGTTCAAATATCTCGGGCTAAGAAGTCCAGCACTGGGATGTGTGGCTTTCTAGAAGGAAAAACTTCCAAATTCTTGCAAAACGTATCTGAAGATAGCTAGGTTGGTACTCAGGGAGAACTCACCAGACAGGCTGCTCACAGCCAGCTCCCTTCTGACGGCAGTAACAAATGTCCCCATTTGTCGGGGCCTGCATGGTACTGCTAGCTAAATATTTTAAATAGCACCCCTTTGAAAAGTCCAGAAATGAAGCTGATATCTAGATCAAGATTTTCTCCACACAGGCCCACCATTCTCAGCAGGGTGTGAAGGTAAGGAGAATAAAAAATTCTCCATAGCACAGAGAGCCTCCAAGCACTTTAAAGATTATAGTAAAACCCTGACTCGCCATGAAATCCAAAATGCAATTAATTAATTAAAAAATAAATGATCAAATATAGGGTGCCTGGGTGGCTCAGTCGGTTAAGCCTCTGCCTTCGGCTTGGTCCAGATCCCAGAGGCCCTGGATCAAGGCGGGGAGTCTGCTTCTCCCTCTGCCCCTCCCCCCACTTGTACCCTCTCACTCTCTCTCAAATAAATAAATAAAATCTTTAAAAAAAAAATAAAAAATAAATGATAAAATAAAATCTAAAGTAAATCTATGTGCAAATCCTGATTTTCCCATTTTGATTATTTTGGAAATCTTTGAAATAGTGAATGACTGGGAGAACGAAGGGGATCTAGGAATGGGAATAAAAATGGGCCAGATGGACACCCAGAAGTTGTTTCACAATATACTCCCATTGGGGATATTAAAACCCAAAATACAGTCCCTACTCCCTCCCCTCAGCCCCAGAGCTGTCTCTTCCTCCTCTGACTGCCTGACCACTCAGCCACAAGCTTTTTTTTTATGTATTTCACGGTCAATATTCCTCGAGCCCTTCCGCGTACCAGATTCTCTGCTAGGGGATGGGGATACAAAATTGAACAAGACACACTTTCTCCGGGCAGGCTGACATTGCTTTCCAGGAGATAACCAGCTCCTTGTGAACATGTCCTAGAGCTTGCAGTATTCACTTCAGTGGCCAGGGCCGAACTTGCTGCCCTGGAATCAGGCCTTGCTTATTTGAAATGAATTACCCAAAATGAGGCTTAGCCAGAGATCCATCTGAGCGTGGAGGCTGAGCCAAGCCAGGACACCGTCCTTGAGAAGGCAAAAGATACAAGGGAAAGATGTCTGCTTTCAACCTCTCATGATTTACCTATGTCCTTCTTCTTTAGGAATCCTTTGGTCACGTGGGACATTCAAAGAAACTCAAGGGAGAAGTTTTATTGTGGGAGGCACTCAGAGAACCCAAAAGGGAGAAGTACATTTGGGCCCCAAGAGATAACCGAACTGCGGCCTGGAGAGGCGTCAAACTCCAATCTCTTAATGTCTCCATATTTGTATCTCTGTCTTCCTCAGGGAGCACACGAGATACGGACCATGCTTCTCTCTTTAGATCTGTGTATTCCCCATCTCTCGCTGCAACCCCACTTCCTCTGCCGACTTTCCTCACAGCTCATGTTGAAGGTACCATGATGACGGTCGACCTGTTACTACTAATAGCAATAATAGCAAGCAACTGAAGAATTATCAGCACTGTTCCATGCACATAACACAGATTAACTCACTGAATATAACAGCCTTATTATTTTTATCTTTTATTATTTTTAGTTCCCTCATTTATATTATTCATTTATTATTTATTATTATCTTATTATTATGTATCACTACCTCCAATTGTAAACTGTAAACGCTGAGGCAGAGAGGTGACATGCCCAAGGCTGCCAGCTGGGAAGTGGTGGGGCTGGCACGGGGGCCCTGGCAGGCTAGCCCCACAAACTGTGCTCCACCAGCCACATTAGATTGCCCAGAACCCACTGGTTCCCATGACCTTACAGATCCAGCAGAGGAGAACTGCTGTGTCCCAGCTGCTAGTCTGTAAGAGGGAATAAATGGTGCAGCTTGAGATGTGGAGCACCCCTGACACTCTTCAGCAAGGTCAGGGGTAGCATGTCAGGTATATGTCATGCTGTAGGGGTGACGACCAGATGTGAGTGTGAGGAGCCCTAAGAGGTAAACATTGTTTATGCATTTTCACTGAAAAAAATCTTTCAAATCAGGACTCTACGAACATAACAAAAAGGCTCAAAGAGAGAAGTCTGGGTAGCCACAGGACTAGAGGTTTCTTGTAGGATCACGTTTTAACCTCTTGAACCCCAACTCCAAAAGGTCATCTCAAATTTTCTCTTCAGTTTAATGCAGCAATGAGGAAAAGCTATCAGTGAGTGACACAAAAGAGCAACACAACAAAAAAGATCTTTGAATGGATGGGATTCCTCATCCTCCTCAACCCAAAGTCACTCACACTGGTGCAGAGTCCTGGGGCAGCCTGCCTCTGGTGCAGTGGTGAGCTGGACCACACCTGACAGGGAAGCCGGGAGGCCTTAGTTCTACCCATGACCCCACTACTCCTTAGCCTCCTGATTCTGAGCCAATCACTGCATGTTCTGGCCTCAGTGCCCACCACTCCAAGCTGTAGCATTAGTATCTTTTCTCCCTCTCAGCTCTAAGTATCTGTGCCCCCCCTTAAGACCCCATACTTGAGTCCTAGAGCTACTCTCCTGGGTGGCCAAGGATTTCCAGCAGAAACAGTAATGTTTTGACTTCCTCAGGGCCTCTCTTCCTTTTTCCTGATTCATGGGTTCTCTGGAAGAAACAAAGCAATGACTGTAGACATGGTGAAAAATAGCTTTCTATGGAAGCCACAGACAATTGGGAGAGAAAGATCTCCTTCTTCTCATCAGCTGTTCTCAGACACGCTGGAAATGGTGAGTGATTTCCCTGGGCAGGTCTCACATGTAGGCCCCATCACAGCCGGTGCCATTTTGTTTTCTAACAGGTCCTTGCAGCCTTAGCCCTGAAGTCTTCTCGAGAAAGCTTTTTCCTTTCATATGTCTGACCTTATGATTCATCTGGCTCCTGTTTTAAAACCAATTATTACATATTGTCTTTTGAATTTCACCCCTGACACCACTTTGCCCTGACTTAATTCTATGACTGGCTTTTATTCAAAACTTTCATTTTTGAGGAAGGTGTAAGAGCGCAAATGGCCTTCTTCTAGAAGCCCTGAGTAAAACTGCAGTTCTGCTGATCAAAAACAGAGAACTGGCATTTTGATGCATGCTGTTAAAATGTGTACTTATTTCAAGTAATGTGGATAAAAGGAAAACCAAAACAAAGGCCTAAATGATGAGAGAGAAGGGGTTCTGGGTCATGACACTGAATATTAGGCTGAATCTTACCCTGGGCTCTGAACCATTATTACCAAGTGTCTGTTAGGCCTTTCTATATGATAGTCCAGCTAATGTAACTGTCTCTTTCAGTATTTTTGTATTCTCTCTGGATGTTCACTGACTGCACAATGGTCTTCAACCTCAGTACACAATTATCCAACAAATCTATTCAACACTGTCTCATAAATGTCTCCCAAATTCCCTCTCCTCTCTATACTCTGTCCAAACTGGTCTGGCATAGGTTTTCCTCCTCCCTAACCTGGTCTACTGGAAGCTCTGGCTTCCACATTGCTTCTCTTCGTGCCAGCTTTCCGTCTCTGGTTCATTCTCCACCACGTACCCATGTTCTTCTAAAGCAATGGTATGTTCATGCCACTTGTTGGCTTCCAAACTTCTGATGGTTGTCCAGTAGGTGTAGAGTAAGTTCAAACTCTTGGCAAAGGCATGTTGTTCCTCCGCAGCCTAACCCCAACCTACTGTTTCAGCCCCTTCTTTTTTTCCACTATACCCATTCACAGAGCAGACGGTAGGCGCATTCCAGGTTTCACTCTTCCAGAACATACTCTGCACTTTCTTGCTTCTGCCTTTACCTGTGATGTTCCTGCTCCCGAGAATGCCATTTTCTCTATTCCCAGCCTCCATCAAACCTTGTCTAAATAAAGGATACCCATCCATTAGGCTCCAACATCCCCTAAAAACTACCTCTGCTTGCTTTCCAAGTGTAGTTCACTATTCTCCCCCATGAGGTCCCTAGAATGGTGTGTCTCAAAGCTGGGGAGCTTTTTAAAAAGGTAACTTCCCATTCTAATTCAAGCAAAATCCCTAGGAATGAGGTCCTGGGGAGTCATCATTTTGAAGCCCCCTCTTTACCCCCCACCCAGGTTATTTTCATATTGCCCAGATTTGAGAAGACTTGTTCAAGTATTTGGTTTGTATCCCATCTACTTTTTACACCTAATTAGTATTTATTTATTGACTAAAAATACCATGAACAACAACATAGCTGCTCTATGTAGGAATACTGCAATGAGTCAGGCCCCCCAAAATAAAAAGTAATAATAATATTGAATAGGCATTATATTTTATCATGTTTTATAATCTATAATAAAAATACATCATAAGGGGCGCCTGGGTGGCTCAGTGGGTTAAAGCCTCTGCCTTCAGCTCAGGTCATGATCTCAGGGTCCTGGAATCGAGCCCCGCATCAGGTTCTCTGCTCGGCAGGGAGCCTGCTTCCCTTCCTCTCTCTCTGCCTGCCTCTTTGCCTACTTGTGATCGTTGTCTGTCAAATAAATAAATAAAATATTTTAAAAAAATACATCATATAACTGGTACACCTGGGTGGCTCAGTCAGTTAAGCATGTGACTTGTGATATGGGCTCAGGTCTTAATCTCATGGGTCATAAGATCCAGCTCTGCATTGGGCTCCACCCTCAGCCAGAGTCTGTTTGAGATTTTTTCCCTCTGCCCCTCCCCCACCCATGCTCACACTCTCTCTCCCTCTAAAATAAATAAATCTTTAAAAAAAAAATACCTTATATTCTAGCTTTTTGTGTTCATGTCTTTCTATTGCTATTCCTTGAGAAAGACTATTTCTCATTTATCTTTGTATCTTTTAGCACCTAATACAATGACTCATATTTGATAAACAGATGGTGATTTAATTAATTAATATATTTATTAATGTGTTAACTTTTATTGGTTTCTTTTTTTAATATGTTAACTTTTAGATTAACAGAATGACATTTTAACTCCAAACTCATCTGTCCTGAAAGACACAGGAAATTGTTCTTGCACTGCTGACTCTGAAACAGTGTCTCATGCCATTGTCTGAGGGACAAAGACTGGTGAGGCGCAACACTGGCCCATGCCCATGGCCTGGATAGAGGAAAGCCTGCTGATCTCTGAATCGAACTTCCACAGGCCCCACATGAGTTTGCTGACAAAGGCACGGACGTAAGCTACACTCTGGACAACTCTTAAAGGAAGGGCAGATTACCAAGTTAAGTGGTTTCCATTCTCCAAACACTAGCTCAGTCCCCAGCTCATAGAAAGAGGAAGGACCGGCATCCCTTTTACCTGCAGGCAAGGACAGGGAGGCCCAGAGCTCTGTGTGAGGCCAGCGTATTTGCTGGCTCACTGTCACAGCTGTATGTTCCTGGGAGAGAAGATGATAAATATGTAGAGCCCTTAGGAAGTTTCATTTTGTGCCTTTATAAGAACTTTGGATAACTGAATACTTCACACTCCACAACAATGAGCATTTCAACTTTCAAAAAGAACCAGTGTCCCTCTGAAGAAGTTCGGAAGACTGAATGTTTTTTTCATGTTCAGGTTTCCTGATTTAAAGCCATTTCCCCTTTAAGAAAATCAGGGACCCACAAACATTTTCCAAATGGCATAGTCATATATGGCAACATGACTGACATATTTCTTATAAAGGTAAATATTTGAAATGGTCATCTAAATCTTGCTGAGGTGAGAAATTAATAAAAATCACAATTGCAAAGTGCCTAAATTTTACATCGTTTATCTTCCCTTTCCTTTGTTGTAAGTAAATCTTTGAAAGAGAAATATTATTTTCATTTTGTTAAATTTTTTCCCTTCTTTTTCCTTCACATCATTGAACCTCCCAATCAAAAGCTGAAATAAGGAAAATCAACCTTAAAGCTGAACCTATCGATTCTACCTTCCTTTCAATTTTCTCCTTAAAATGCTTCAGATGAATAATATTTCACTTCTCAGAAAAGAGAAAATTGATATCCTGGGCAAGCCGTAATGCAAATGAACATTAAGAGTACCATGGAATCTGCCTTTTTTAATGATTAGCTTAAGTGAGGGAGGGGATCAATCCTCAATAAAATCTTGACACACAAAGTCAGTTTTACGTTCTTGCCCTACCTTTGAGGCCACCTGGTATGTTCTCAGCCACAGTCTCAGGGTCTGACAGACCCCATGCGAGATGACCAGAAACATCATCCCCAGAAACAGAGCTCATATCAAGAGACCTGTCTCCCTCCCCTCTCTACCAAAATATTTGTGAGTCTTAAGTCCCCCAGGGCCATGCTCTTAGTGTATCAGTGAGTTAATAGAAATTAGCAATGCCTTTACCAAACAAAGGACTTCAAAAGTGACAAGAAGCCAAGCCACAGAGACACTCTCCTTGTTTCCTCCAGCTCACCCCAGAAAGGCAGCTACCTACTTCACATCCCCACAGTGCTGGCCTTATTTGAAAGATTGAAAGTCTCTTTACACACATTCTCTCAAAGGAAGTTGTCACTTTAGGCTGCACAAACCAAAACTCTTCCAAAATCAGGTGCTTGGGGAAAAAAAAATTGAAGTACTTTTAATAATTTAAATGGCTCTTCTCTGCACATGCCCAGAACCCAAATCCCTTTTCTAACTGAAGTGCTTATATAAAAATTTGACAGCTCTTATAATTTTAAATTGCTCTACACTGAGTATGCCTAGAACCTTGATCACTTCCAAATTCAAGGGCTTATAAAAATTTGAAGCACTCCAATAATTTTAAATTGCAATGCACAGTGTAGAGTGATTTAAAATTATTGGACTGCTTCAATTTTTTTAAAAGGTCTTCAATTTGGAAGTGAGTCAAGCAGCATTCTAATACAGTGGTTTAAGACATAGTGTGCTAATCTAAAACTTAACACCTAAAAATAATGAAAATTAAACCACACGAGCTTTTTTTTTTTTTCTTTCTCTTTCTTTTTTTTTTAAATAGGGGAGGAACACTTAGAGAACACATGAAAAGTTGGGAAGTGTCTGGAGAAGAGAGTTAAAGCTCAGGCCACACAGGGGAAAGATAGGGAGGATGAGTGCAGGTGGGAGGGCTAGGGTGGTAATGGCAGTCACATCAAAGAGTCTTGTCTAGCCCTGGACGTTTTAGAGGGGAAACAAAATAATCAGAAATCAGAGGAGCCAGAACAGAGTGAAGAAAAATGTGAATATGACTTGGAGCACTGCATTCCATAAACTTTTCAACATTTAGAGATACAAATTGGACAGCCACTCCCCCTCTAAAAATTACTCCTTTTGTGGCTGTATTGTTTGTTTTTCTGGTGGAGCTCTCAGACAGAATTCTTATTTGTGCTGATTCAGGGTGTCCTCTCCTAAGTTTGTTGGAGATGGTTTTCAGGAGGCTGGCTAATCATCCAAATATTCCATCACAGCCACTTACAAGCAAAAGGTGCATTTTGTATGTTATTCCCATGGTGATGTCTTTTTCACTCAGAAGAACTCTCTAGGTGGGTTTTCTTTGTTTCCAAAGTATCAATGTTCTTTTCTCCTAATCTCTTCTCCTTTCTATTTTCCTTTCTGCCTTTCTTTTCCCATCACTACCTCTTTCTTCAACTACCCAAAACTTCACAAATGTAAAATATAATGGCTTTTTTACTCAAAGTTCCTCTCTAACTAAGCCATAGGGCCAAGCTGCAGGTCACAGCAAACAATCATTACAAGGTGAAGACCCTGAACAACATGCCCTTGATAAACGGCTCTGTTGCAAAAGCTCCCTCAGCATTTACCATAAAGCAACCCGTGCTTTTAAACACTAAGTGTGCTTTATTCCATTTATTGTTGTAAGCTGTTTTGCTCTACTGGCTAGATAACGTGTATCTTAAAATACTGTGTAAATACGTATGTAGATGATAGCTTGTAATATTTCCCCGGAACCCACTGCAATCAGGGGTCAAAGGGAAAGGAGTCTACAGGAGTTAAATTTTGGCACCTTTCTCACCATAAAGGAGCAAGCCTACGATACTGTCTATGGAATGGAAAGAGAAAAGATCACAACATAGTTAAGAAAAGGTGGGGTAAGCACATTAAAACACAAATATTACTCAACCAGAGAAGTGAGGTCCCTAGGAAAAGGACAGGAGGGACTGCAGACCTGAGCCAAATTAAATGGTAATAACATTTTAATGAAATAAACTTCGGAAGAAAGTTAGTGAAGAAGAGTAGGGAATTCAGTACACATCAGATGGAAACAGCTCTGTATACTTTTCCTCTAAACTGCATGACGTTCCCTTGTGCTGGGACACAGAGGTGCTTCAGACATAAGCAACACACTGACCTTAAGCTGGGCCTGGGGGAACAACTGAAAATATGCAATGCTCATTGGTTCCACTGGCTTCAACATGAGTCTACCCAAGACACTGTAGATAAACCTGGACCCCGAAGTCAAACTGTGGTTTTGTATCATTTCCGGTTATTTCCCAATTTGGATGTAGCTTACTGCTATTCCTTACAACAATAAAAAATAAATTAATAAAAGTCTATTGGTAGTAAAGAATACTAGGCATTACAACTTCAAAATAGCCCAGATTAAAGTGAACAGTTGAAGTCATAGGTAATCAGGAGCCTTTAAAGTAGCCTAGAGACTGGCGTTGAGTGGGAAGAAGGAAATAAACATGAAGGGAGAAGATGCTTCAAATCAGAGTTTTCTTGATAGGTATGTGAACAGAACAGCTTGATCCAGAAGCTAGACCCTGACTAGTATTCGGGGAAGGACAGGTTTGGGGTTAACAGCGAAAAAAAAGCAGGGTAGCTCAAAGTGTCAAGTTCCTAAAGACTAGGAGTTCACCAATGGGATGTGGGAATAAACCTAGTCCCCTGGTTGTAAAACATACTAGGAGAAGATCAGGAATACTTTGCTAAGGAGCAAACAGATTTTTTAGGTCATGTGTCTGTAGAGATGTCACCATTTAATAAAATGACAAAATCTATCTATCACATAAGCATGAACACAGAACAATATAAAGAGGTTAACAGAAATTGATGGCATCCAAGGTTTAATTTTACACTGAATCGGAGTCTTTGGTGATTGAAATAGACAAAGATGTATAGGGTTATCTTGTTGAAGAGGCTGTGCTAATTACTGGCACTTGTCATTTCTCCATAGCTTTATCTAAGTCAAGAAGGCTAACTAGCTTCTTTCTCCCCAGTGTGCATTGTTTGTTCAGGAGCTTTTGCTGAGGAAGCCTTTTTTCATAACTGCACCTCATTATTAACAGGTTCATAAATAAATGAATCCTAATATTTTTCTCCGTTAGCATTTATGATAGGGACATTTGGTCTACAAAAGATTACACTTGTCTTTAATAAAAATAGGCACTTACTCATGAAGCCTATTAGGCCCTTGTTACTCTGGAGGGGGAGGAAAGAGGAAGAACCAGAGTTTAAATTTAAAACAATAACAACAACCTGGTGTGCCTGCAGCACTGTAAATAGGGAATTTTTAACAGAGCTTTAGGACATTCCCCTGCTACTAACTCCTCAACCTCCTCTTCTAACCTCCAGCCCTCTGAAATATGAAGACAAAGTCAAGAAGTATTAAATGAGCATTTTCCATATGACTAGCCCTGTGCTAAGTACTGCAAAGGGCATGAAATTATAAAGCAGAATAACTATCCTTAAGGAAATTCCAGTCTAGTGTAAGACATGAAAAAAAGAATTCAAGGAGATGCTTGATCTATCTAGAACTACTGGTGTAGGGCTCTCAATGCTGTAGGGTGCAGAGTCAGGAAAATTGTGTTGGTCTGAGATAATTAAAAGTAGGGCTTTTTTTTTTTTTATAAGGAACTAGGATTTGTGGAGACTTCAAGGGTTGTTTGGGGGTCAGATAAATAGGAGGAAGGAAAAACATTCCTGGTTGAGAAATCCACACGGAAAAAAACAGAGGTGGGTGGGAGAGACACATATGGGGGCAAATGAAGAGAAAAGTCTGAAATGAGAGCTGTTAAGGAATTTACCATGATTACTGTGGGAAATAATGTTGAATATGTGCCTTGAAGATCACAACGGGTAGTGGGAACTTGATCAGACAATATGGAGCTCTTTAGTTCATAATCAGATGAAAGCCATAGTAACCAGAGTATTTAATGAAACAACAGTGAAGCAAGAAGACATCTCAGGCAGTAAATATCACCAGATGGTGGAGGATGTAGTAAAGAGAAAGGCTTAGAACCTAAGAGACATTTCAAAAGGGGTCTCGATGAGACTTGATGGCCCTTGGGATGAGACGTGGCAAGAAAAGACAGACACCAATGAGGATAAAAAGCCTGGAAGAGGAAAAGATTGAGACAGCAAGTCAAGTACTATAGTAAGAGGAAATTAAGTGGAGGAAACCAGATCTGGTTGTAGGCATGTTAAATAAGAGATAAGGACAGCACAATGAAGCTGGAAAAAAATGGGCTGGCAGTACAGATCAGACTACAAGCAGTAATGGAAGGCATGAGTGTGCCCCAGCTCACAAAGAGTAAGAACATGCAGAGAAAGAAGTGGAGAGCCAGGGCCAAAGCCTAGATCGATACCCGTAGTTGTGAGGCAGAAGTTCAAGTCTGAACCATCTCTTGGCCTTAGGTCAAGATCTCCTAGAAGCACATTCCACAAAGTGTCACAGGCACTGCCAAAGCAAAGAAAGTAGAGGCCCAACCAAGCAGGAAAGCCAGCATCCCAAAGAGCCAAGACGTGGTCTTGCAAATTCCTAAAGCAGAAGAGATCTGAGGAAAACATGGACTCATGTGGTACCAGGGGCAAGAACCAGGGACAGCAGACAGATACAGGTCAGTGACCAGCAAAGCAGAGTCCTGGGCCATAGCCTAGGTCCCCTCAGGTGGGTACTCACAGCTTCTTTTCCTGAGCCCCTCCAGACATGACGAGATTTGAATGAGCAGCACTGCAGCGTAAAGGGACAGGGCCAGACAGAACAAACAGAAACCAGAAAATGAGCTGAAACATGTGGAACACCTCCACACTGCCTCCATTCTTTGTACAAAGATGCAGAATTTTTTTCTGCATCATTCTGATTAGTTATTTAAAAAAAAAAATCTATGGTTCCTAACATTTCTGTGTTTGGGAGTGTAACATAAACACAGAGCAAGGCACCTCAAAACAAGTGTATGGCACATGTGATAAAATGCCAACCACCTGAAGAATGTAAAAACTCCTCACATTTCATTAGAGCTAAAGTAATTACTATCTATTAGCTGATTCTGTAATACCTTAGATAAATCTTTTATTATGGTGAAAAAAGCCTGGATGTCCCTCTGCATACTTGGGAAAAAGTAGCCCTTCCTCAAAAAAGAACAAATGCTATCAGGACTTTTCCCAGATGGAGGGGAAAAAAAAGTAAAAGACATCCACCCATGTGTCTACCTATTTCCCTGGCACTCCTCAAATTTCTAGCAGGATTCTGAAAAGATATATATGTTTTTAAAGGCGCCCCTTCTTGAGGACATCCATTTTGCACTTGCATCCCCCACATTTGCACATGAAAAAAAATCCATCACTGTGTATACAAATGCCAAATTGCAATGCAAATAGGCATTTGTGTGCCCAATTACCCATTTTGTGTGTTTGCAAAACGGATGTGCGGCAAATTCTGCAGGTGTGAGTTGGTAGCCTGCTGGAAACTTGGCTTCCCCTGAGTCAGCGCCAAATAAGGTGCTGTCTCCCCACAGTGCTGGTGCGGCTAAGGGGGGAAAGTCCTTCTCGGGGCAGCCCTTCAATGCAGTACCAGGTGTAGACAGCAAACAGCCCATGCAGAGAGGAAGACAAAAACAAAAGAATCTGAAAAGGAAAAGAACTTGGGACCTACATTTGATGAGTGGGTATGTCCTAGAAGCACTATCTATGGGTTTTCCCTTGCATGATCCTAAAACCTAGTGCATTCTTAATTTTATTTTACTTGATTTTAATTTTATTTTGGTAAGAACATTTAATAGTATATCTACCTTCTCAACAGATTTTTTAAGTTTACAATACTGTATTGTCTACTATAGATATAATGTTGTACAGCAGATCTCTAGAACTTACCATGCTTCACTAAAACTTTATATTCCTTGAGTAGCAACTCCCCATTTCCTCCCTCCCCTGGCTCCTGGAAAACATCATTCCACTCTTTAGGTCTATGAACATGACAATTTTAGATATCCCATAGAAGTGGAATCATGCATTTATCTTTCTATGACTGGCTTATTACACTTAGCATAATATCCTCAAGATTCATCTATATTGTCAAATATCACAGAAGTTCCCTCTTTATCAAGGCTAAATAATACTCCATTGTCTGTACACACCACTTTTGCTTTATTCATTTATCCATCAATGGATATTTAGATTTTTTTTTTACACCGTGGCTATTGTGATCAGTGCTTCAATGAACATGGGAATGCTATATCTATTTGAGATGCTGATTTTCATTCTTTTGGGTAAATACCAGAAGTTGGATTGCCAGATCATATGGCCGTTCTATTTTTAATTTTTTGTGGAACCTCCATACTGTTTTCCGTAGCAGCTGCACCATTTTGTATTCCCACTAACACCATTTTGTATTCCCACTAACTAATATATGCTTTTCTTCAAAGCATATATTACATCTTTTTGAGTGTGACTTTAAGACAGACATCCCAACCAATACTCTGAATATCCTGATAAATCCCAAACTTATCCCAACTGTACCTGGTTGATCCGCAAGCCTGTGGTTACCACCATGTCAGTCGTCAGAACCTTCCCCCTTTGTCTGTCAGAATTCTCAGGAAGCTGAGAAGAGCCAACCACACTTTTGACTTACTGATGTACTCCCCTGCAGCCAAACGCCACCCAGGTGAGCCACCATTTATATTCTCCCAACATCCATGACGATCACAACATATATTTTTACCGAAAAGAGCAATGGGAGAGTTACAAAGACAGCATAAATCACAAAAATGAGTGGCCCTTAATTTGCTTATGTGTTTGTTTTATCTGAGATAAGTCAAGCTCAAAACTGGTACATCCAAAAATTCAGTGTTTCATTGACACATCTACAGTCTGGTCCACAAAATTTACATTTCACTTGATTTTTTAAGCAAGGTTATTGATCAAAAATAAGATTACATATGGTTTTACTTTCTTTGTATGCCTGACTATATGAAAATTATTTAAAAACCACTGTTGTTATCACATAAATTTCATTTTTAATTCTTTTTTATATCTAACAGAACTTTAGTTTTAAAAAATGTCAGAGCAAACTATAGGCAACCTGCTTAATCATAAAAGTACCACTTCCTTTAGGATATCAGTAATTCTCAAAATTGCCTGAGATATTTGCTAGATATCAGAAATGGGTAATGTAGTATTTTAAGTGGCAGAAATGCATTAGTACTATGTAAGTACATGATCCTTAATGTACTAATCTCGGCAATATGTGTAATGAGGACTTTCAGTAACACTTATTTTAAGTGTCCTCTGAGAAATGCTAATTTACAATGAAACACCTATGGAAGTACATGTGACATCTACATGAATACCAAATGAATTCATTTTGATCAATGCTATTACAATGAATATAAAATGAATTCACAATGATAGGACATTTAAAGTATTACCAAATTTTCTTTTAATATTACATGTGCTATGAAGATTAGCATATATTAAGAATCAGACTGAATATATAGTGTGTATATATATGAATATATGTGTAAATATATACACACACATAAACATATATATACACACACATATTTATACACACACATACACACAAAGCAAAAAAATATGTCCCTACTAATTACTTCATTAGCAAGTACTTTTTGAAAAAGAAACATTCTATTCACTCATACACACACACAATCTTATATGTGTAAAATGCTTATGCCATGTTTACAAAATTACATACTGGATATTAACAAACACAAGATTTGCATTATGAGAGCAAGCAAACAAAGAGGCTTTGTGGATTTTAGATTTGACAAAAGATGTTTCCATATCTATATTTTGAATTTTCCTGACTCTTTCATGCTAGTAACAGTTGGTAAATGGATTCATACTACCTGTTAAAATTCACAGGTAGTTTTTGTGGCTCATCACCAATATTAAGTGATGGATGGACAGATATATGGGTGGATAGTAAATAGTATAATATTTAAATATAATCTTTGAGAGAGTAGAGTTTTATTCAGTTTCCAAAAACCCAGAATTTGCGTTGGTGGTATAGTTGTGAGCATAGCTGCCTTCCAAAAACCCAGAATTTGTAGGGAAAATGTGAATTGTCCATTTTTGACAGACTACTTCCTTTTGATAATAAATGAAGACCCACAGACTGTGGGCACTGAATCTGTACTTAGACTGACCCATTGTGAAATATGCAACTTCACACCAATCAGTAAGAATTGACCTTGGAGGAATGAGTCTCTGGTCCCATTTACAGTTTCAAGGAGCTAATGTAAGCAGGCCAATAGTGGTCTTCCAGATAAAACCAGCGAGAGCCCATTCTGTGGTCTAGATCCCACCTCAGATCACAGGAGATCTCAGATGACCTGTGTATCTGAAACAGACTCTACTCCAATAATGTCCATCTGAATCAGTTCCTATGTCTTCAGCATCACTCACATGCCCTCACTTCTTATTAACTGCCACAATCCTGGGTTGGAAATCATCATCTCTTGCCTAGGTACTTGCAGCAAAGGCCTCATAACTCATCTATCTCCCTGCCTCCCTGCCTCCAATTAGTCCTACACATTGCCAACCAGATTATCTTTCTAGATAACATATTGAATCATGTGACTCATCTGCTCAGAACTTCTCAATGGCTCCCTCCCATGTACAGGATTAAAATAGAATGCCTTTGTGGGGCACATAGGGCTCAGCCAACTTGTCCAGCTGCAGTTCCCTCCACTCTATCCTACATGTGCTTTCTACCCCAGCAGTGCTGAACTACCGTGGTGTCTTTCTGCATCGTTCCTTCTGCCTGGCATGTCCTCCCCTCACCTGCCTGCCTGAAAAACACCTGCTTGTTCTTTGAATTTCAGCTCAAAAGCTTCTTCCATGAGGCCTTTCCTATCCCTTTGCTACCATCTGAATCCCACAGATTCCACCATGGCACTTTTTATACAGAATTATAATCTTCTGTTAACATGTCCATAGAGTAACTAGACCATAAAACTATGAGCCAAGAACAATATTTTATTTATCTTTGTCTCCTGAGCCATTGCCCAGTGTCTGATGCATAATGCCTTTTCAATGGCTGTTGAGTAAATAGACTTGTCTCCTAAAGATGCCATTGTCCTTTCTGTTGTCTATTCCTCAAGCAGCCATTCAGAAATCTGTGCTCATAAATTGCTTGGTAAGCACCATAGTGATTTAAATTGACATGGCGAGCACATTCCAAATGTGTGTAGGCAAAAGAGTGAACTTCAAAGTCCATGTCACTCTTGAATATTCCAAACCTTCTAGGAAATCAAATTACTATAACATCTAACTAAAAATAAGAATAGCAAGGATTTATTAATCACCCACTATATGCTGGTCATGATGCTAACTGCTTCATAAAAATCTCACAATTGCTACATCATATCACTATTACTACCCCCCCCTTTTACAGATGAAGAAATCAGGGTTCAGAGAAATCAGGTGACTTGACTAAGGCCTCAGGCTAAGAAATGGAGAGTGGAGATTCAAGAGCAAGTCTGGTTGGCTCAATTCTTAGGTTCCTAACTTGACACCATTACCTTTCCTAGGTATGCCAGAAGTCTCTACAGTTTCTAGAGAAGAGAACCTAATAGCTCCAAGGAAAAAATCCAGGGGTTTATGTATAAGTTTAAAAGTCAGCATATGTCGTGTCACTCAACTGTCATTCAATCCACATTCAATAAAGGAGAGTTCCTTTTGCCTTAGAAATCTTGGATTAAAATCTTCTCATGCCGGAATTGACATCTTGAAAACTGGGAGATGAAGTGGGATGGTTTCACCCATTTTAGTCGGTTTATTTTCTTTCTTTGGCAAAGGCTTGCTTGCCCAATATTTTAAAAATTCAATTTCAAGTAATTTCTAGAATTCTTCCACTATCTCCTTTTTTCTAGAAAGCAAACTAGTACCAATTCTACTTTTTACTCTGATGGAAAAAGAGTTCCTAAATCTGAATTTGGCTTCTGGTCTTTACTTGATTTTTATAATTGGGTTTCTTCTTTGCTTGGCCTGGAAAGTATCCTAGGTGGACTGAAACTAGATTCCTAAAATGAACCCCACTCTGGATTTGAACACTTTTCTAGAAGACAGAAGAAAAATTATACTGTTTGCTTGTTTCTGGAATGAACTTAGCTTCCAGCCAAGTTCATAGCAGGGGGTGGAGGGAGCTCACTGTCAAAACTTCAGGGACACCTCTCTCTTGCAGAAAATACTGCTACAAACCCTAAGGCCACCTCTGTCTGTGGGCATGTGGGAGTCTCCTCCTCATCTGGTGCCAACTGACTCCATTTGCAATTAACAGAGTAATGAAGATATGCCCTTAAAATTTTCAAGACAAAAGCAGTGTCTTCTGTAAGCATCCCTGGAGGTCTGAAACAGTTTGGCCAATCAGGACCTCCTGCCACTCTCCACCACTGGAAGCTCGACTCTTTATCAATTCACTAGGTTCTAATATCCAAGAGAAAACTTAGATTCCACAAAACCATCCACATCTTGAGATGTCTCTATGCTGAAGACCCACTAATAACTGTCCAGAAAAAAAAAAAAAAAGTATATCATCCAAAGAAGGAAATGCAACTTTGGGTTGGGTGTTTTGTGGGGCTGAAATAAAATACCTGAGCTATAAGATTCAAGTCCTGACTCTTTTTCTCCACTTCCAAACTGCCAGGAAACTCCCAGCTCAAATATTATCTTCACTGCAGATGTCATCCTCTCATCCCACTTTTTAAATATATCCCCTGGTTCCCACGGTACTTCATTTAGAGGTCCATCACCCTACCCTCCACAACATAGTATTATTAGACGGTCACATAACGGAAACCACGGATGGTAGGGACTATGTCCGCAGTACCTGGCACATAAAATAGGGGTCAGCATACTCTCTTCCGTAAATGGCCAGAAAGTAAACATTTTAGGCTTTGCGGCTACATGGTCCCCGTCACAACTGTGTAGCTGCCATTGTAGTCCAAAGGCACCTACACACAGTATGAGAACAAAGGGGCCTGGCCGTGCTCCAAAACTTTATTTACAAAAACAGTTGGTGGCCAGATTTGACCCGCAGGCCCCAGTCTGCCAACCCCTGATGCAGACTATCCAATGAAAGGTATAAAGATGGGAGAGAGGGAGGCAACCAGGAAGGAAGGGGGAGAGGAGGAGAAGGGGAGATTGAAGACGAGGTGGAGAAGGAGAATAAACCAGAAATAAAGTCAGAATGAAACAAAATTTGATATGCTTCCCAGATGGTAAAGAGCTATTCCTAGTGAGTTTCTCTTCAGCAAAGCATTCAGTCCATGAGAAACAATTCTAATTAGAATCCTCCAATTATACTTCACATTGTATTCTCTACATGTAAATCTTCCAAACAGTTTCTCTCTTTCGGCAAATCATTATTTCCCATTTATTAAGACAAAGTACAGGCAAAGAGCTCCGTTGCTGGCTTATAACTACAGCCTGCCTACAGGTGTCATATTTTATGCACTGAAAAGAGAGTATTGTTTTGCCACTCTATGCAGGAACCATGAATGCCTGGAAACAAATGACTTTTGACTGCTGATCAGAACCACACTTTAATCAGTTACTAGTCTATGATCAATAATTAATCATGCTATTCTGTCTAGGTAATAAATAATGGGGAAAATATCAATGAATATATAGTTGGCCAGATTCTCCCTGGGGCGAAACACAAAAGGACCAGCATGAAAGTCTATCTGGATAACCCTGTAAATTCTCAGTGCATGGCTTTCGTTGAAATTCCAGGAGGGTGAGGACTGGTAGGAGAGGAAAGAGACTTGTCACCACCAACCCCTCCCTCCAGGCCCCTCAGGACTAATAATCCCCACTCGGATCAAATGTATGTGCCTGCAAAGAGAGCTGAAAAGAAGTCTGCGACAGCAGGGGCTCAGGGGACAGGCCAGAGTCTCCCAGGCACACTGAAGGTATTCCTCCCTTGGAGGCAGCAGGAGCACAGACGCACTTGACTTCACACGTTAGCCTACAGGTTAGAAGTTGTGTGTCCAGTGCAGTTTTACACGCTGCCTCCTAGATGCACACCCAGTGACTTTGTTACTTAAGTTTTATGATGATTTTCTGAAGAGAATCACTGTACCGGTTTTCTATTGCCATAGAACAAATGACCACAAATTTCATGACTTAAAACAACATGCATTTATTATCTCCCGGTTTCGGCTTGCAGGTCAGGGGTCTGGCCTCTGGCTCAGCAGGGCTCTCTACTCGATCTCAGTGCAATCACAGAGTCCATCAGGGCTGTGGCCCTTTCTAGAGCTTGGGACCCTCTTCTAAGCTCATGTGGTTGTTGGCCAAATTCAATTCCTTGTGGTTGTATGACCAAGAGTCGTCACCATAAGAATCATGCCCTGATTTACGTTTTTAGTCAACTTCCAAGCAGAGGCATAGGTAATGAGAACACACACAGGGGACGGAAATCCAGGCAGAACTGCTACCACAGTTCAGGAGCCAGTGTCCTTCAGTGCTGTTAGAGATTAAGATGATCTTGTCTTTTTTTTCTTTTTTTTAATAGCTTGGGAATTTTCCCTGAGCAAAAAAAATCTAGGCAAGAGTCTCTATCGTGGAGAGCCACACTACCATCATGCTAGATCTATAAGTCCGTGGTCTTTCTCATGCTAATATAGATGGAACCAAGCATTTGGATTACAACAGTATTTTTGATACAAAAGTTATGACACTTTTTATGAGACAGTCTCAGTTGTCTTTTATTCTATCTGGGTTAGCATAAGAAAAGCATCATTTGTAGTGTGATATTAGCAAATTGCCTAATCTATTTAAGTAACCTGCTTTGAGTCAGGGGTTTTCTTTTTATTAACTTATTTCCCCCAAGATTTCATCCTTCCTACATTCTGAGGACATGCAGCCAAACTCATAAGCAGCTTTCCTAATAGAGTGTGACACCTGCTAATGCCTGGGTCTGCCTGTCTTGGCCTCACAGAAGCCTGGCCAGGATGGCCCATATTAGCCCTGCAGGAGCCTCTGGGTCCACAAAGTACCAGTGTCACTGTGCTCTTCACAGCTCCAAAGGATGGGAAGGGCCACCAGATTTATTGAGCAGAGCTGAAAAGAAAAATTCTTAAGACCACCTAAGTAACTCCCTAGTGAGACAGGGAGCAAGTCCAAAAAGGGCTCAGTGCTGTATGTTTCTAATAATCAACTATCTGCTATCTACCTTTTCATCTATGTGTTCCCCATCTTCTCTGTCAATCAGTTACTGAAGGGTCCACTCCCAGGTTTTGTGAATAGACATCTGAACCTTCTTTAAAACTGCAGTGTTGGGCCCCAGGCCCCTTAAAAGTTCATGCCTAAAAACTGCACCTTTCAGAAGTACAGCTCCTATCTGCTCTTCTCTTTCCGAATAAAGCAAGCTGGTCTCACACAGGTTTCTACCAAGCTTGGAATAAGTGTCTCATGATGGCGCTACCCTATTTTGCCATATTAGACATGTGAGCTTTCAAAAGCCAGGGAAGCAGGAAGACATCTCAGAACACTGTGAACTATGTTAAAGTACATGACTGGATTCAACTGTGCAAAAAGCTCAGTATCCCAAACCCTCCGACAGGCAAGGGGGCTTCTATATGGTTGGGTATCTTTCTAGAGCCTCTTGGAACCAGAGGCAGTATCTTACCTCTTGCAAAAGGAAAATAGACCTGGATAACACAGTATCAGGTCACTTTTGCCCCTAAGAAAGATGAAATGTTAATAGGAAGCGATGGGTCATCTAGAAATTCAGATGACAAAGTATGGATGAGGTTCCACCTTCAGCTGATGGGGAACTAGAATGGAATGAGGCATGCATATACGTGCACACACGAGCCCCACATTACATAGAAACACCAACATGGGAGAACCCTACTCAGCCTATTGGCCATCCAGACTGGCTGCCTTCGCCGAATTGGAGAGGACTTGCAGCCACTTCAGAAGAGGGTACACAGCCAACGCAAACCAAACACAATCTGCTTCTTTGTGAATTGCAAGCAATTCCCAACTGCCTGAGCTAATGGTACAGAGCAGTAGAGCAGATAACCCAATACAGTGGATAATCTCAAAATCATTTTCCATTTGGCTTGTGGAAGGAATTAAATGATTTGTTTCAGCTTCAGCAGATTTACCTTCCTAATTATGTTTTTTTGTTAGGCTAGAAATATTCAACATCACAACATGTTGCCAGGGATTTTAAAAGTATGGCAGAAAATTGCCATGTGAAAGATCGGCCCAGGGCTCACCTGGGGTCATCGATATCAACTGAGTGCCTACTGTGTGCAAGTTTACTGAATGGGATGGACAGTGATGAGAGATCTGGATTCTGCAGTCAGGACTGTAATGGAGTAAACAAGACAGATTTAGAGCTATAAACATATACCTTAATGGTAGTTGGTTACATAAATGCATGTAAAGCAAGGACATTTCTATACTGGACAATCTCTCTAGATATTCTATAAATATTTTTCAAACAAATGAATGAATGGATAAACAATGCATATCTGGAAAGAAGTTTAAAAAAAAAATGCTTCCAATAGTAAGCATTCCTGGGCTTCCAAGAAAAAGCAGCTCATTGTTCACTGGTGGCCAGAAAAGGTGTTCCCCTAAATTAGAAGCTCTTACAAGGCAGGTTACATCCTCCTCAAGGCTCTGTACAGGTAAAGAACGTGGTAGATTATCTCCACATGTTACCTGACCCTCTTCCCTTGGATTAATCATCACCTTCTGGATCTCAACCCAGTACCTCCTCCTCAGGGAAATCGTTCCAACCCCGGACTATGCCAGTCCCCAGGGATTTGCCTCCTTAATACCCCTCACCTTGTGAGCACTTCATCCAACCCATGTAAACACTTATCTTTGCAATAGTTGTTGAGAGGCTGCTTCCTCTGATTGAACGTAAGCTCTATGGAGGCAGGGACAATGATCCCTCCCATTTTTGTTACTGTGTTTGCAGCACTTAATGTAGTGACTTCCATACAGTGAAGCTAGATAAGTATTTGTGGAGTACTGAACTCAAGTGCTGAAGTCAGGGAAAAAATCTCCAACTGAGCCCTCAGGAATGGGCAGGAAATACTTAAAGGAAGAAAAGGGAAGCTTCCTGGAAAGGGAGTCTGCCTGTACAGCCACATGAAGATGAAAATAAATGGGAGGATATTGTGGGATCATTAGTAGGCTTCTTCATAAAGTTGTTTAATAAGGATTGGAAATTATTAAAAAAAAAACAACAACAAAAACAGCTACCATCTATCGAGTGTTTCCCATAAGCTAGTTTAATGGATTATCTTGTTGTCTCTCATAGCAACCCTGTGAAATAGCTATTACCCTTATTTTACAAGGAAACCAAAGCTTATAGAATTTAAGGTCATTTCATAAATATATGGCAGAACCACTATTTGAACCCAGCCCTATTCATCTAAATGACTCCAATGCCCATGATCTTCACCAGTAAGCAAATGAGGTACTGAGTTCAAAAACGTTTAATAAATTGTAAAGCACTTGGTAGCTACAATGTGTGTGGATATAGTCAAATACCCAGGTAACAGACTGACTGGCTGGCTGGCTAGCTAAGAAATTCAAATTTCTTAATAACTAAATACATCTCTATTTTTCTGGGTTATGTAAGCCTTGCCTTGCACGGCTGGTGAAAATCCAAAATGTTCTACTACCTGAAGGACAAAAAAATGTGAGTCTCCTTGATGCCTACATATAAACAGGTAACAATGGAAATACCCATGCACTTTGTTTCCAACTAAAATGGTTTAATACTTTTTTTCCTTTTCCTTTCCACTAAGGCTTAAGGAGACTCAATAAATATTAAGACCAATGTGGCCTCTCTCCGTAAATTCAAGGCTAACTGGTCCAACTAAGAGTGACTCTCAGAACAGATTCGATGCAAGTGTACAAAGCCCGGTATGGCCAGAATCGTCCAGCCATTCTGGCATAAGGACATCTAGATCTCTGGACCATAAGCTCCAAGAAGAGAGGCTCCAAGTCTGTTGTTCACCTTTATCTCTCGGGCACCAGCACAGCAGAAAGCGCCCAATACATGCACAGTTAAGGAATGAAAGAGTGAATGTTTAAGATTCTGTTAATTTTAATGTAAAAGGTTCAAGGGACATTGAAAGTCCTGGGTCATATATTTATCCTCACTATAATCGTCTGAGGCAGAACTAAGAAAAACAGGACCCTTTAGGAGGCGGTGTCAAATATATCTGGCTAAATCTAGATTATTAAAAAATATATTTTAGTCACTGAAGAAGCATTATTTTGCAACACAATGGCAAACAAACATAACAAAACAAATGAGCTGACTAGAATTTTCTTTTCCTTTGTAACTGGTTATCTTAGCATCCGTTGAAACATCCTGATTGGCAGCTCCTAGACGATCATCGACTCTCAATTAGCATTTACTAGTATTATTATTAATAACAACCAGCATGTTTAAATTTCCTCTCAGGAGATGTCAATGGATTCTCATTTTTCAATAATGAGGATCTGCAAAATGATTTGTTTTACTACATCTGCAAAACATGCCGCCGAAAATAATAAAACTTGTATTTGTCCTAACGACAGCCATTACCTCTCACACAGGTATACCAGGGTAGGACACAGAGCTTTATTTGTGTCTAGCAGATCCTGGAGGTTTGCTGGGAGCTGGGCACAAACCACAGAAAAGCAGATAAGTCACCATCTCAGGAAGCATTCCTCAGATATTCTGGTTTTTGAGACAAGTGGAATTATTCCCCACTAATTTATACACCAATGAAACTGGCCGGTTGGCAAGTCCACAATTAATGTGAATGCCAAGTGGGAAGGCAGCTTTGTTTCATCTCAGAGAACACTTCGCTGAACAGCAGCCTCCCCAGCTGAAAATGCATGCAATGTCTCTCTCTTTTAACTTGCAGCAGACGCTGGCATTTCTTCATCTCTATTCACTCTATCATTATGATGCATTATACAATGTAATGATGTAATACACCGGAAAGCCGAAATGTGCACGCCTTGCCAAAAATAATAATAAGAAAAGTATACAATTATTTTCTGCTATGAAAGCCACTATCACTATCATTTCATCCTTCCCCAGCCAAAATGAAAGCTTCCCTAATGGCTCAGAATCTCTTTATGTTTGTGAATTGAACATGAATGTGAAAAGTAGGACGTCACCTCGTCTGTACTGAGTTAGAACTTTTAAAGGATGTAAACAAATTTATCACTTGAGCACGGCGGGCTGGCTCCTGAATCTGCTCCGGCCATATTTTCGACGGTGTGATTTCTGGTGTGATTCTAAATGTTACCCAGTCTTTATTTGTTAATAACAAATTTTCCTAAAAAGGGTCTGCCTTTTCATGTTTCATTAACATTAACCTACAATCACAAGCCACTGTTCTGGGCAGGAAGCACATTTCAGGGAAAAGTCACCGTCTGCTAGTAGCTGCATTCGTGGCTGATTAAATCAAAAAGAATCAAAGTAATAAAACCTCAGAAATAAATCCAACTAATTGTTACATTTCCCTTCCCCCTAACTGAGCCCTATTTTGAGTTACAGAAGCAGAAAATTGTTTTAAGAATCAGATATTTTGAATGCATTATAAGAAAATATTCCTCAAAGATTGCAATATCAAGCAGACTTTCTTCATCTAATTCCTTGTGGTTCTGTCCCTCCTTTTCCTTTCTCCCCTCCATTACTGCTCCCCTCCCCTGCTCCCACGGATTTTCTGGGTATACGGCATATCTAATGTTCTTCTTCATTATTACCAGGGACCAACCCCTTATAAATGGGACCAAACCAAAAGAAGGAAGCCATATCCCCGACCGTCCAGCTTGCTGGCAGAAGCTCTGTCGATTTGGACCGCAGCAACATTTCAAAATGATATTTTCAGCGCTGTTATTATAATTGTAATTAGGAAGTGGTTGATTAGATGGAGACCAGAGACGAATTTTAAGGGAACACGGGGACCAGAGCAGGGCCATGCTGCCGTCCAATGCATTCTGTCTCCAGCTTTGAGAAAACTGCCTTGACAGAGCTCACTCACAAAACCCGGCCACAGATCATAAAGCTCCTAAGTGGGCTGGCCACCAGCTTTATGCTGAAAATTTGTGGGATGCCATTTTTTGCCTAGCAAAATTAGTAGGAATGCTTAACGTAATTAATTTTTATACTAAACACGTGTTGTTATTTTTTTTTTAATGTACAATTACCAAACCATCGAAACCACAGTAGAGCACAATCAGATGTGCCTGAAAACACATAATTGACATAAAGGACGTGCAGGAAAATAACGTGAAAACATAAAATAAATGGTTATTGCTATTTAGAGTCTGCATTTAAAGAGTGGAATTCATCATAATTATGCATTAGCTAATAATTGGGTGGAAGCATTCAGGGCATATCATGTTTATTGTTACTGGTATGCCATTGTGACTGTTACTATTATTTTCTGTGGAAATTTTTACCAACCTGAGATTGTTTTGATTACTCAACACATACAGCCTGTAGACTGTTTTGCATTACTCACTCACCAACGAAACACAGTCACCTCTGGGGAAGACCCCAGAAAATACCAAACATCTCATAAAAGCACACCAGCAGGTGTAGGGCATATTTCTTTATCCAGAAGAAAGCCAAAGAGGGACAGAAAGTAAAGAGGTGTGGATTCCTCAAGCAGGGTAAAAGCAGCCTAAAGTGAAAAGCAGAACTATGCAGTTTTGCTGATTCAAGCATTATTCAACATACCATTTCTTCATTCCCTCTATCTCCTCCTCTCTTTCCCCTCCCCTCATACATATACACATAAATGTATAATTTCTGTGTGTGTGTGTATGTGTGTGTGTGTATATATACATATAATGTTCATATTACATATACGTGTGTTTATATGCATACACACACATAAGCACACACGCACACATATATCCATCCCCAGAAATACAAAAGGGATACGACAAGGTAACCAGGTTTTTAATGACGGTTTTAATGACTGTTT
This sequence comes from Enhydra lutris kenyoni, assembly GCF_002288905.1. Lineage (NCBI taxonomy): Eukaryota > Metazoa > Chordata > Mammalia > Carnivora > Mustelidae > Enhydra > Enhydra lutris. Next base: position 11,510,481 of record NW_019154102.1, read on the forward strand.
TATGTATGATACAAATTGTATCTGTGTCATCGAGGGTCAAAGGATATAAAGGTTCATACAATTCAGCACGTTCAATCTTCAGTCTTCAACACTCCAGGCTGGCAGCCCCAAGCTACCCACTCCAGGTCTGGTACTTGGGGAATGTGTCAAGTGAACTATGATCAAATTCCTGTACTATGAAACCACGAAGACTAAATGACACTGCATAAAACAGAAGTGGTGTCCTCAAAGTGTCAAAACAACCCGTCAGAAGGTGAAAAATTTGCTGACGTAGCTAGTTTTCTTGGTCTACATAAGGTAAAATAACTTTTATGATGGATATTTTGTTTCCTTTTGCCACACTTAGGTGTCACATAAATTGTCAAAAGAATAAGACCTAGAAAAGAAAATGACCAAAACAGTAAAGACAAAAAGAGAATGCAAAAATGAAAAATCAACTTAGCTCATTTATAAAACTTAAATTTGTGTCATATATTTAAATTCAAACCAGTTGAGTTGATAAATCCAATCTACTTATTGCATTTGCTTACTTGACAATCATTTCTTGAGTGCCTACGGTGTATCAGACACTATTCTGGGCCCTGTGGATACAGTAGACAAAACACACAGAAATCCTCGCTCTCACAGGGTTTATGTTATTTGTGAAGAGCGTGGCTGGGGGTTGAGGAAGGGAGACCAACAATAGACACATAATTAAACTATATGGTAGTTCAGAAGGTAGTAGGTACCGTGGAGACAAAGCCCAAAAAAGAGGTCAGTAAAGACCTCCCTGAGAGGATGACATGTAAGCCACAACCGTAGGCCTATCTGGATAGAAACGTAGCCAAACTATCCAGCTGAATGAACTTTTCATCTTTAGGGACAGAGGTGATCAAACTGATCCAGCAACCCCTTGCAAGCATAGCCTCAGGAAACCACTCACAGGACACCAAGGAAGATTTGCACGGACTTCGGTTCCTGTGCCACAGCACAATTCAAGTTAACAGAACACTTACAAAGAAAAAACACTTTTTTCTCAGATTAATTCAAGTTGTCTGTCTCTCATTTGTTTTAAATACAGATCAGTTTGTCTACATTCAGCAAAGTAAAACAACATGGAGCAAAATGAAGAAAGAAGAACTGTGGTGGGCCCTCACACGGTGTAGGAAGGAGGGAAGAGCACGAGCTGGTCTTCCTGAGCAGCCGAGTAACCAATTAGTCTGCGTTCACCTTTTAAGTCATTTGCTTTCCAAGCATTGAGACCCAAGAAAAAAGAAGGGCAGTATGCGTATCTCTAGAGCCCATATTTCCTGAGTCATAATTTAGAACTCAGGACCTAATGAAGAATTCCTTTTGTGATTTGTAAGCACATTTATATAAAAAGCTTTTCCAATTTATAGAATTTAAACCATGTTTGGTTTTTAGTTTTAAAAATTACCTTCTTGGGGCGCCTGGGTGGCTCAGTGGGTTAAAGCCTCTGCCTTCAGCTCAGTTTATGATCTTAGGGTCCTGGAATCGAGCCCCGCATCGGGCTCTCTGCTCAGCAGGGAGCCTGCTTCCTCCTCTCTGCCTGCCTCTCTGCCTACTTGTGATCTCTGTCTCTCAAATAAATAAATAAAATCTTTAAAAAAAAAAATTACTTTCTTGAGGGGCGCCTGGGTGGCTCAGTCAGTTAAGCATCTGACTCTTGATTTCGGCTCAGGTCTTGATCTCAGGGTCATAAGATCCAGATCCCCTCGGACTCCACACTCAGCACGGAGTCTGCTTGAGATCCTCTCTCTCCCTCTCCCTCTGCCCCCACCCATCACACTCCCTCTCTAAAATAAAATAAAGAAAATCTATTAAAAAATTCATTTTCTTGAAAAGAATATCCAGAACCCACGGTTCTTACAAGTATACCTCAACACCAATGTAATCTGTATTACCCTAGTAGAAAATGCACTTCTTTCCTGGAGAACACATAGCTCCTGGACTCTTACTACTACTGTATTTGTTTATTTAAATAAAGAATTTTAGTATAACCTAGCTTCAGGCATATCCATCCTCCCTCCTCCCCAAGCCCACACACCCAGCTGATGGAGTTGGAAGTGGAAAGGATCACTTCCTCTCAGAGGCTACCCAATGCAGCAGGGATAAAGCCAGCATTTACTGATGGGATACTGGGAGGAGGCAAATCCAGGGAACATTCTGATGGGAGGAGCCAGCAAGAATGCTGGAAAAGCCATAGACCCTAATCCCAGGCTCCCGCCATCCCTGATGCCAGAGCCCATTTATCCCTGAGTACCAAAGCCAATGAGGGGACTGAGGGAAAATTTCTTTCTCCAGTTACATGGGACATGTTGTCGTGCAGACACTGGTCTCAGGAGCAGGGGTCCTCCATTACCACCTCTGCTTCTGCTGTCACTGATGCTTACTGAGATCTTTTCAGAGCCAGAGCCAAACCCAGATTAAAACTATGACATTTAGGTAGAAGATTACATGTCATACAATCTCCTCTATTCCACTCTCCTTCCTTGCACTGCCCTAGTTGGGCATCCAGAGCTCCCTTTTTTTTTTTTCTTTTTTTCCATCCCTTGTTTACTCCCTTCACCAAGATTATAACTTGGTGTGAATGCAAGTTTACTAGTAACTTCCATGGAGATTTGCAACTAAAGTTTCTTCTGTCATTGAAAAAAAGAAAAACACCTTCTCCCGTGACAAGAGTTCTAGGGTTCTATATGGATTCTATCCTGGAGGCTAGAAATTTTTGAAATACATTCCAACTCTTCCACTTGGGCACCCACCTCCAGATGAGCTTGAGTTCTAATTAGCCTTTGGCAACTGGTCAGAAATTTTCTCAAAATACATAAAAAGTGAAGATGGAAATGATTTTTGCAAAACCACCTGTCCATTAACTAGGAATATCATCCTCTTTAAACGGTTTAATAGACAAGCAGAATCAATTTGGCCATGAAAGAATACCCTTTTATCGGACTGGAAAAATAAATTTGCTCACTTTTCTCAGACATGGGGTTGCCTTCTCCCCTCTCTACCTCATGCCCTTTACCTCCTTGATGAACTCAGACCCATGAAACTGAATGTCATATGTTGCTAGGATTTTTTTCCTCCAGACTTCCTTTGCCTCAGATGAGTATCCAAAGTGTAGGGTAGGTGAGTGCAGACCATCCTCAGCCTTCTCTAGAGAATCTGTTCCCTGCTGATGCTGAAATGGGGCTTTATTCACTCAAGCACCTCATGACTTTGAAACCTGATTTGATAAAAAATGTTAATTATGCTTCTCTTTAACATGATTTATAGGACATTAGTGACAGCAGGGGAGTGTTTACTCCATGCAGGTAAGAGATCGGTCTAGGGGCTGCCTCTGATTTCCATGTAATTAGGAAAATTTGGCCCACCCAGGGGCCTAATAAGATCGCCACTCTCTTTCCCTCCCCAAAATGCAGAACAAGCTTCTAACCAGCATGTTGCATTTCCAGTTGCCAGTAACATTTTTTTAACTATAAAATTTAAGGTAACCAAAAAAAAAAAAAGTCACATTTATATGTATGTGTCATCTGTGAGTGGCTCTGCACCAACAAATGGGGTTGGTTGTTAACAACTACAGGTCTCTGCTAAATGAAAATCAAGTTAGTATTTCCTTCCTGGAGGGAGAACTATGTGCTTTGTGCATAAGTGGTTTTTTGTTTTTGTTTTTCATATATAAGCTAACCCACCCTCTCAGAGCCTTGTTGTGTGTGTATATTTCCGTGACTGCATGTGTGTGTACATGTACACTTTATCAGTACACCTGGGGAGGAAGAACATTTCTTTAATGCCTACATAATGGGTCTGCGGAAGGTTCCCTCTTTCACTGCTGAAATGACTGAAAATCTGGAATGGAAAGAAGACGTATGGGCCTAAGCCACATAATGAACACAGAAATAGTAAAAGTTTATACCTTCTGACACCTCCCCTGTGACAATCCCAGGTATAGTCAAGGAACAGTTACACACCTGCCCAGTCGCTCATCCATAAGCCCACAGGTAAGCACGTTTCCATACATCTCTTCCATCTGTGCAAGCCTCTTTCAAAAACACAGCCCCTCAAGTAAGAGCTCCCGCCAACCTATACTTCTTGTGCCTGTAACCTATGTGTGACGTGGCTTCTAGGAAACTTATAATGTTATACATTTTTATGCTGTTACAGCATGAAGCATCTACACAGTATAAACCAGAGTGCAACAAGACCCCTATAAAGGGGCAAATCTGCAGCAAGAGTCTGAACCCATTTTAAGGATGTACAGCAAAAGGGCTTACCAGCTATTCTGGAGAGAAGGGACAGTGATTACAAGAGAGAAAGGGAAGTCTTTCTTCTTCTCTTTTTTTTTTTTTTTTTTTTAAATCAGAGCGTCTTTGTGTGAGGGTACACTGAGCTTTGACATGAGCAATGTTTGGGTTTGTGTTGCCAGCAAGAGAAAATTCAGTTTGTGCCACAATATATATGTGTACAGGAAGAGTATTTTTTAAAATATAATAAAATGTTATCTCTGATTAGAAAGGAAAGATGAATTCTCCTGCTAAACCAGGTAACCCTAAAAGCGTGTTAACATGAAATACTAAATAAAATGCTACTCATCTATAATAAATCTTATTACACATTTTGGCAATTTTACTACTAACACAGTGAAGGTTTCAAGCAATGTTTGAAAATAGAAATCTTAAATTGAATCATTGTTGCATGAATATATGCAAAATATTCATTTCTAGCACTGTGAGGGTTGAGTGCTTTTAAATTGGAGAAATCACTCATGACTTCACCTTTTCATGCAAGATAAAGTTGTATGTGGTAACATCATTACAATGTCATGAAAGGAGTGGAAATCATACAACAGTTCTGCCTAAAGCTAATATACAAAAAAAGAGCTTCAATATTTTTCAATATTGTTCAATATTTAAAGGTGCAGTGCAAGGCTTTAAATATATTTAAAAAAAAATCATTAGACTTTAGATGTCAGTGAGGCCTTTACTGAGCTCAGAGACTAATAAAATCATTGATGAGATCTCTTTAATATTTAACGGAATTCATGTCTCAGGTAGTCTCCTATTTTCCACTCCTATCTCTGCAGATGGGGCTAAATATAGATTTTTAAAAAGATTTATGAGAAGGTGATTATAGATTTTCTTAACTATAGCACTCAAAACTATTTACTCAATGATACTGTCATAACAAGAGAAAAAGCATTATGACATTTAAATAGGATTTTCTATCAATTCTTTAACAGAAGATGGCTTCAAAAGTAGCTAACACATTTATACACACTAACAATCAGGGAGTTCAATCAGCGAAAACAAATGAGCAGATTTTCAAATGAGTTGCCGAACCATGAATCATCAGTAGAGGGTTAGGACTGTGAGAAACTGAAAGATTTTTTTTTTTTTTTAATATTGAGGACAACAGTAATTGTTGTTGCTCATGGATCTCTTTGCTTTTTCTCTAACCAGTGATAGAAAATTAGGAGCCAAAGTTCAGACTCAAAATCCTAAGATATGTGTGTGTGCGCGTATGTGCGCGCGTGTGTGTGTGTGTGTGTGTGTAAGATATAAGAACAGCTCTCATTTAATTGTATTTTTTATAGTTACTCTGTGGGGGGAATATCATTCATTCTAAGGTAAAGTAAGGCATTCACAGGCTCAACTTTAAACCCCTGTTTTTATGTGAAATTGATAGCTCCCTTTCTGTTATCAAGTCACTAGTCCAGCACTTTAAAGTCATGGTCTGCAAAATAAAATTGTCTCCCTTTTGAATGTCAACCCCTAAAACCAAATATTCCCATTTATTAAAATAAAAATGTAAATTTATAAATTATCATCCTATTTTTATGTAAAAGCATTCTGGAAAGTACCACATCCCATTGTCACATGGCAAAGAGCCCTCCCCGCCATTGGCTGTTGCTAGGCTACCAGGAAATGGAATGGACCATTGCCAATGATGAATTAACTGATGAGCCAGGATGACAGTAATCTTTGTCACTGGATGCAGTAGCTGTCTGAGCCCTGTCATTTTCTGCATTTCATGTTAAACAGATATACCTAGATTGTAAAACAATACAAAGAAGAATCTGAAAAGAAAGAAGTAAACTTTGACAATCAGAGGGCGGTAGCTTTTTATATATACATGCAAGGCTTATTACCTTCGCCAAAGAATGTGATCCAACATTCATTAGCTTTTCTTTTTTAAATCAAAACCTGTGAGCAAATGAAACTTTGTTATACATCAATAAAGCAAACTCAAAGAGATACCTACTGGGAAGCATTTTGAAAAATTCACAAAATAATCAGGATGTTTGGTCCATGATGTTAACCATCAGGATTTATGTGTATGTAAGAGTATCCTTATTCGGGGAATTGTACAGACAAAGATAACCGACCAAATCTGGGTGTTCGGGCTTTGCAGACTTTATCAGCATAAATAACTAGCAACTAAGATACCCAGTGAATAACATCATGTTCACACAGGACATAAGATTTTTCCATTTGAACAAACTAATTCAAACAAATTGACTTTTTCTCATGAATTTATCTAAAACATATGGAAGGGATTGGTAGTTTTGTTCTACTTGTAGATTCAACCTTAAACCAGTCATGAAATCTCATAAGCAGAGGACAGGGACTCAGAAGTTCTGAGCGGTGGACTTCAAGGGAAGACAGAAGTCAAGTGAATGTAGGCTCGGAGGTGTGAGCACACACCATAGCAGAAATCCAGTGAGATAAGCAGGAAAAATGAATTTGTGGGCCCAATACAAGCATGGGGGTGTCCAGAAAGTAAGCACAGTGAGACACCATCAGCCAGGAAATTATACTGCAACAAGCATGGCCTGACTCCAAAGTAGTAAGACCAATTTCCATAAAGTAAACAAGAAAGGCTGCCTTATATTTGTAAGAGAGGAGAGGAAAAAATAAATGGGCACGATCTAGCAGCGGCACCTTTAGACGCTGGAAATATTTAATGCTAAAGGTCATAAAAAAGAAACAGTATGGAGAGAGAGACAACATCAGGTGGAAGCAATTATAAGTTAAAAATGATGTCTTGCCCAACCTAGGTTTTCCCCAAACTGTCCTGAGGCCAAAGTTCAACAATCTGATTGACACTTGGGCGGGTACCATATCCCCTGTAGAAATTTCAGAAACGGCCCACTCCTTAGATATCCTCCTTCTACATAACTATGCAGTGACTAACTCATTATGAAATGGGTTAATTCTCTTAGATAAATAAAGCAGATGTGAGCGAGTATGGGTATGCGTGCGTGTGCATGTGCGTGCGTGTGTGTGTGTGTGTGTGTGTGTGGTTTCAGTAGGACAAAGGATCTGCCAATGAGACAGAAACTCTGGGGTCTTGTTAGTCCCTGCATTAGTGAGAAGATAAATGGCAGGGGGTTCTTTGGACCTAATACTTCATAGCACTCAAGCCCTTGTTCTGCTCTTTTTTAACATGTGGATTTTCGAAATGATAGATCATAACTATAGACCCAATACGTGTGGATGCAGATTGTACACACTTAATATATCAGGAGAGGTGTAAGCAACCTAATCCAATCACTCTGAAAAATGTGGAAAATGGAAATGCATAAAGAAAGCTGCTGGCATAAAGGAGAATAAAGAAGAAATATTGATGAAGCTCTGTATGGATTAGGCACAATATATTCACGTAGCATTTGAATATATATATATGTATGTATATATTCAGATCTATGTATGTTTATATATAGTTAATATCTATGTATGCATATATACAGGCCAGATAATCAATGCATTAAAACAAAACAAATCGGATCAGAAAATTTGTTTTCTTTGAAGTTAGAATAGCTGCCTATCTTCCTCTGTGAGTTTTTACCATCTCCGTTGCAAAGATCTAGAGAATTATGGACGATTTTTTAATGAGACCATAACTATACTTCAAAACTATTAGTAAATATTGGAGATGTAGCTTAATTAGTAGATAAAAGTGTTGACTCTGGAGCCAGATGTGGGTATGCAAGCACAAATTTTAGCTCTGCCACTACTACCTCTCAGTCTCAAGCAAGTTACTTAACCTCTCCTTGCACCTAGCTCTTCATTATAATAATATGGTGGGAGGGAGCCGGTAAGACTAGTACTTACTTCTAGATGCCTTAATATTTATTTTTTAATGATTTAGAACAGTGCCTGGCACATAATAGACATTACAGAAGTGTTTATTAAATCAGTAAGTACAAACATACATACAGTAGTTAACCAGGAAATGTTATCAAGGGAGGTTATGAAATTATCTTCCCCATAAAAAGCAAAACATTTCATCTTGAAACCTAGTGTGGATGTGGACTAATGTCTTACTCTCTGCCCAGGTAACTTAGTCCTATGGACCCAGAGAAGAATGGGTACACCCCTTGAGCTCAGCCTTCCTGACACCAGGATGCTCTTCAACCACCTGCCTCCTTGGACAAGTGGCTAATCACCTTGTCTACCCTAGGCTGTCACCCGCACCTTCCTCCCACTACATTGTGACTTAGTATAAAGATTCTGCAGAGGAACTTGCCCCAAATGCCAGTGGGGAACACTGAATGGAATATGGTATAGAGGACAGAAAAAGAGAGAGAGAAAGCCCAGGACAAAAATGAAAAAAACCTATCCAGCTATCCCCCGGCCATAAAAGAGCTGATGTAGAGACAATGAGAGACAATGGCTATTGTGAACAGAAAGACAAAGGCTGGGCCTCCTGGCCAGATGGTCCTACTGGATGTCCAGCACCAGCATTCATTCCTTCGATAGTATTTACTGAGCACCTAAGATGATCCCTAAAATGGGATCTAAATATTCAAAATTCCCTGCCCCTATGGAGCTTACATTCCACAGAGGAAGAAGCTAAATAACCTAAATAAGTAAAATGTCTGGGGTGATCCAAGACAACAAGGACTAAGGGAGAAACACAGGCGAGCGGGTTAGGAAGTGGATGGGGTTCACACAGGGCACTCGCCTCCTGTAATTCCATACTTATACTCAGACCACTCATCTGATCACTGTCTGATTATGCGACTAGGTTTTACCCAACTGCTCCCATTAAAACTTCTCCCCATGGCAGAGTCCTACTCTGGCTTCTCCACTGCCAGGCCCAGTAGTCTTATTTGGAGAGGCAAAGATAGACCCAGAGTCTTCTGATTCCCGATTCCTGCTTGAGAGGCCAGCCTCTGTCTCTCAACCTCTCCAGTAAAGAGAACTCATTGAACACCGTTGCATGGGAAACCCATGCAAAGTTTATCGTCCCACATTCGGAAGGGCCCTTCCCCTCAGTCTTTCCTGGTGCCTACTCTCTGATGACCTGCTTTTTGTCATCTATGGGGCACCTTTCGCAAAGAAAGAAGCTGCTAAAAACAGATGAGCATTTCCAAACAGGGAAGCCCTGTGCCCCTTCTCTCCCACTTTCCTTCTTTAAAGAATCATCAACAACAAGCTTCTTAACACCTTTCCCACATTATCCTCCTTGCTTTTTTTTTTTTAACCTTACTTTTTTACAGCAATTTTAGGTTCAGAGCAAAATTCTTCAGAAGATCCGGAGATGTCCCATATACCCTGCCCTCACACACGCATGGCCTTCCCCATTATCGACGTCCCTCAGCAGAGCGGTACAACTGGTCTCAATTGATGCGCCTACAGTGGGGCAGTGTCATCCCCAGCACCCACTGTTTACATCAGGGTTCCCTGTCAGTGCTGCACATGCTGTGGGTTTGGAGAAATGTGTGATGGCATATAGCCATCATCGCAGCATGGTACAGAATATTTTCGCTAAAATACTAAAATCCTAAAAATCCTCTGTGTTCCTCCTATTCATCATTCCCTCCCCAGCTCCGAGCTTTCTCTTCTCTTCTTGATCTTGTCCCCTTGCCTTGTCCCCTTGACTTTGTTTCCTTATTTTTAAAACCACACGTAATAAATAGTTTTCAAAGCGTTATTAGGTGTGGTATCTGAGGAAGAGAACCGAGGTATGCCTGGAAGGGAATTCACGAGGGAAAGGCACTTCGGTCATGCCCTTTAAATGCTCACATTACAACTCACTGGGCGTTCCAAACACAAAGTCTGAACTCACAATGGGTTCAAAACCTAAAATATGAAAGGAATATATTTCATGCTTTGTGACTGTTAGGCAAGTTACTTAACTGCTCTGAACCACAGTTTATTTATCTTTAAAACTGGGATAATGAAAATATCTACCTTGAAAGGTGGTTTTTAGAATTATTTGAGATGGTCCTGGTGAAGCTAACTTGAACAGTGTCTAACATGGCTTACTTTAAAATGTTGTTATTTGTGTTAAGTTACATAGCTCTGAAAGGAACAGTGACTCAGAGCTATTGGTCTCTTTCACCTTCATGTGTAGGCAAAGGCCTTCAAAGGACAAGAAACTGGAAACCAGCAGCTCTTTCAAGTGATTCAATTCAATTATTGTATGATTGCGTTCAAGCTTGGGTTAATTACGTTCTTCTATTTTAACTAGTGGAATAATTTGAGAGTGTCCATGGACACAGTCTCTTCAGCTTCCCCTCAAGGTTAGGTCTCTTACAGAGCCCAAGGACTGAAACAGAAAGGATAGAGATAGGCTCTTAAATAGTTTTCAGGAGGTGGGGAAAACACGAAGGTGTTATGTGCTAGAACTCATGGTCACTGGAACTAGAACACAGTACCTCAAGCTCCTTTAAGCGTGTCTGTCTCCAGCTGGAAAGTGAAGTACTTTTGGAGAGATCAGCCCTTTGTAAACCCTCTGCCCCATATTTCAGGGCCAACAACATGTGTGAAAAGCACTTTTGGAAAAGGAGCTATGCAAAAGGATATCAGAAGTGGGATCATATTTCTTACCTGGTAGGCTATACTGGTCACCCTGTGATGGCATAGCAATTCTGCTTGGAACCTTAAATGACAGGAAGAGACTTGATGTCTCAGCCTGTTCAAATACAGATGCTTTTATCTCACCGAAGATCAGCTGGCTGCCAGGGTACCACAGAAGTCTGGCAAAACAGCAAGTGAACTGAGTGAAGTTACTCCGGACCAGACTGACAGTGCTACCGGGAGGAGGAGGAGGGAGCTCCCAGCACTTAGAGAAGCTGCCCTCCAATCCAAACCTCCCTGAGATTCACTATGATTTAACCTTTCCTCAGCAAATCATAGAAATCTACTCAGAATAATTAGAAACCCTCACTATGACCTACAATCAGCATGACAGAAATATCTGAATAGCTGCCTAAACTTTTCAGGGTACTTCAAGACTCATGGGGCCATGTGCACAAAGCCAAATATACTACAGTAGGGGCTGTGTCCTCATATGAAAAGCATATGGAGTAGGAAGGAGAAAGGTGATTCTCCAGTATATTCTAGGATTGGGAGAGCGGGACCATCAAGGGAGAGAGGATATTTGGCTGAATTTAAATTTCTCTCTTCCCCGGATTCCAACAAAGGGCCTTGTATGTGGAAACAGAAATGAAACCTCCAAGAAATACTCTGTGATTTCAGTAGAGAAAGAATGGAGATTCTTGACTTTAGATCTAATTCAGGTACTACTATTTCCCTGGTGTGCTGCAGGTAAAGTGTTTTCTGTATGAGAATTCAGTTTTTCTCTCTTTAAGTTGACTTAAAAATCCGTCAATGTACATAGTTAAGTCTACTTTTCCTCCCACAGTCCTCACTATATGGTCGGCCCTTGAATAGCATGGGGTTTGGAGGCATCAACCCCCTGCACAGTCCAAAATCCTCGTATAACTTTTGACTCACGCAAATATAACTACTAATAATAGCTTACTGTTGACTGGGAGCCCTAATAATGACATAAACAATTGATCGACACACATTTTGTATCTTATATTATATACTGTATTCTTACAATAAAGCTAGAGAAAAGAAAGTGTTAAGAAAGTCATATGAAGAAATACATTCACTATACCATACTGAAAGAAAATCCATATACAAGTGGACCCGCACCATTTAAATCCATGCTGTTCAAGGATCCAGTGTAGATGACTCTAGAAAGACAAACCTCTCTATCCCCTAATTCATTCCTTTGGAGACCTTCCCAGCATCCTGAGGAAGTAGCCCAGCATGCGGGGTCCCTCCTGTCCAGCGACCCTCTCCCACTACAACTGCTTAGACCAGGAGTGGGTAGGTGACCTGGGCTGCAGCCCATTCTTTCTCCCAGGAATGTGAAATAGGGAAACGAGAATCTGCATTACTATGAGATGGGGAACAGGAAGTGGACATTGATGTCAATTTGCAGGCTAAGGCCACCACCGCCCTCCTGGTACACATGGGTTTCAGGAGATGCCCATGAAGCCTTTTAAAAACACCTACCTTTTTTTGTTTGTTTGTTAGCTTATTCATGTACATGCTCTTCCTTGTACCAAGTAATTCCTAGAACAAGTGGTAAGTAGTAGGCACGTCATGGCACAAACTCTTCAATGTATCTTACTGTGGTCTAAGGGGCTGCTCGCCACCAGGTAAGAATTTCATTGTGTGAAAGGTGGACAAGTGTAAACAACACAGGAGTTCAGATGTTGAAGGACTTGCAATATTGAGAAAATTAAATGGTTATCTGTGAGCTGGGCATTGAACAGCTGAGAGGAAGGGACTACTCTCCCAGTACTGTTTTATGAGAAGTTAGCAAACATGTCAATACACTTTGGTAGCATAGTGATAGGCAGTACGTCAACCCAGAGAGGGAGACAAAAATCACCACGGATGACGAATGCTAACAACCATCTTCATCTGTAGCACAACTGGCTTAAGAGAACAAAGTTAAGCATCCCCTGGTCTCTGGACACAAAATCTCTGGATTGGCACTTAGAGAGTATTACAAAGGCCTTTATTTAAAATAAAGATGCTCTCGCCTATCATAAAGGATCTCCTTCCAGTTTACTAATCATCCATCAAAACAACAAAAACAGATGGGTATTCTGACATGTGTGTGTATAAATAATGAATACATATGGATGAATATCCATAAGTGAATATGGTATGGATTTAATTGTCAATATTCATTGAACAAACATTTAGGGTATAGAAGATTTGATTTTGAGCTCTGCCACATTATTAACCGTATGACGTAGTGTGAGTCTTAGATTTCAGATCAGTAAAACGGAGATAATAGTACCAATTTTGTTGGGTTGGTATGACATAATGTTTGCAAAACAGAGTACATAGTAGGCATTCAAAAATGTGCCATAAAATCTCACTCCATACCAAGTGCTTTCACAGATTACTGCTAATAAACTCCTGACCACAATCACTTCAATATAACAGTACTAGAAAGAACTATCTTCGAAGAATTCCCTCCTATGCTATAGAATGTTTTATTCTGATATATTCATTGATGTCTACAGTATGGTATCTAAATAAACCTAGAGTATCTTAAACAAACAGTAGCAGAACATGAAGAAAGAGCCTAGGCCTAGCAGCTTCCATGTTCTTGCGTTACATGGCTGGCTGGAACAGTAACCTGGCCCATTGCGAAGGCCACACAGCTTTGACTATCCTAAGTGTGCTAATTAAATTAACTTACTTATGCTAACAAATGATAACCAAACTGGTACTTCATAAACTCTTCCACTCACTTTCTTACTTTAGGGCACACTAAAATAATGTTCTCCCACTTCCTCACAGTCCTCGGTTTTAACCAAAACCACCTCTGCTCACCCTACTAGAGACTACAGACACGATTTCAACACTGCTTTCCCAAGGTCATATCTTTCCCAACCTCAACTACTGGCTGTTTTCTACTTTTCCTCTCACAGAAACTACACCAGGTCCTACATGATGTAGTTGGTTGATCTTTCTAGAAAAACCCACCCCACTCTTTAAAAAAAAAAAAAAAAAAAAAAAAAAACTAGGCAGCAATGCTTGTCCTATACTGAACTGAGCATGTCTTGGTCAACATGTCACCATTAACTCTTCCTTGCTGCTCAGACAAGATGAGCCCTCATTCTCCCTATCCCACCTCCCACCCCAAACTTCCAAAAGACTGTGTATGAGATCACTCCCCGAGGATCTTCCTTTATAGAAAAAGGCAACATGGAGCTTCTGGTAAGAAGCTTCTCTCTGATGGCAGACCAGAATGCTAGCAAGAGAAACCAATGAGGTATACGTGCACATCTAGCCGTGGTTTAAAGGATAACAGCTTTGCGTTGGGCACAGGTCAGGGGAACTTTGGTTTGGAGAACAGGTGGGCTACCTGACAACCAGCAGGCAGCCTTGCTTTTGACTACCACCATTTTAAATCAGGATGTTTAGCAAATCATTAGTGTCTGCTAGTTATTAAACAGAGGAAAGTTCAAAAGCGCATGCATGTTTTTCTCCCAGCTTCCCAGGTGGTAGCTGTTTCAAGCAGCAACCTTTTCACTTTGTGAAGCAAGACTTGTAAACTTCCCATGGTTAAAACCGTGTTTTCTAACTGGGTGCCCACAACTGAGCCACAGCCGTGCAAGAGTGGCAAAACCCATGTGCAAACGTCTGCATGAAGAGTTGCCATTCCTTCTCCTTGCAAGTTTACTGTTGAAATTACTGAAATGTACACAAATGACTGCGTTTGAAGGTGAAATTTGGTGGAAAAATAAAGATATAATAGGATTCTTTCTTAAATAATTTCCTAGTGCGATGTCTGTCTGAAAAAATGAAGTGAAATTATATGATGTCAAAAAATCATGTTTCAAAATGATTGACAACATGCGAATGTTTTGCATTGTGAAATGAGGTGGAAAATTTTAATTGCATGATGGGAGGACATAATATTTATTAGAACCTTGTAACTACGGAGGACTGCAATGAAGAGGACACAATTTTAAATTTGGCGTTAATATGTCAAGTCTAAATCTTAAATGAACATGCAGGAGTAAAATTCTTTATCAAAGCCTTTTCTTAGAGTGTATGATTAAGTTTTCAGATTCTAATAACTAAACGGGATCAACGCGTTGGGCATGTCTTTATCCTGACAAAGAGGCTCGCTAGTCTGCATCCGTACGCAATTCTGAACAGTGTTAACACACAACACATGCCTTGGAGGGAGAGAAAGTTTGATCCTCCAGCAGGGCTCACGTGAGAAGTGGTGTCTGCTGGAGACCTACAATTTGCAAAGAACGCAAAGAATGGGGGAAAGGGCTGAAAAATTAAACATACAGGTGAGAAAAAGATACAGAAAGGAATAGATACAAAACTGGCAAAACAAAGATCTCAAGCCAGATAACCTTTAACTCAACCTTGAAAGCAAATGATTCAGCTGAGGAGGGCACATGGCATTCCCATTTGCTGTTCTACTTGTCAACTTACAAGACCAGAGCAGGCATATACTACGTAAGAGTGGCTCAGCTCCTTCTAACAGATGGCTCCACAACCCTCAAAAGCTTGACAGTAAAGGTGAAAAGGCTGTACTTCCCCATAGGGGAACAATGGTACAAAGGCCAACGGTACAAAGGCAGAGGCAGGCTTCCCCTCCCTTCCCTGACTGTCCCAGAAGTCGGTAGTTTTATCGATCAGATTACAGACTGTAGGATCACCTCTCATTCCATCCTGCCCCAAACTTCACCATTCAAGAGAACACTGCTTCTCGGTCTATAATAGCTCCGGCAATTAAAACCCAAAGAGGAGTTCTTCTCTCTTTTTTTAGGGATGGGGAGGGACATTGCTGGGGACATTTAAAATTGTCAGCATCAAGATCAGTATTAAGTTTCTAGGAAAACAGACATGGAAAGAAAAGTTGTTTTAACACCAAGCAGGAGAATGGTCAAAAAGCATCTCTCTCTTTCTCTCTCTCCCTTCCTCCCACCCTCTCTCTTTCTCTCTCTCCCTCTCTGTGAGGTTGATGCTGGCACTTCACATGAATATGGCAAGGACATAAATCACCGAGTTGGAAATCCTAGAGGGTCAGTGAATGGGTCTATAACTAGTGGAGCAGAAGAGGTCAGAAATTAAAATGGTTAGCAATGAGCAATAAGAAATCTGAGCAAGGCTGAAAGAGGACTTGGAAATGGATACTTTATGGCCTCTTTCTTGCAGAACTGAAGAGATGAGCTGAGAGTAAAGGAACAAAGATTTGGTCAAGAAAAGAGAAAGTCACCATCTTGTGATCGATTTCTCTCTCACAGACCTATGTTTCCCGTTTTCTGTTTTTCCCAGTATCACAGGTCCTTGAAAGCCAAACTTATCTAATACTACGAGTACAAATAAACCCCTTCTTTTAAAGTATTTTTGCTTTCCTGGAAATGATTAATGGATGAAAAATTCCCACCTGATAAATATAATAATATTTTTTCATAGCCTCCACTTTCATTAGCCAAAATAATTTTGGTAGAAAGAGTAACTATTTCAGTAAATTAACACCTCATCTCACGTACATAGCGCAAGACCCTAGATTGTTCAAAAGCATCTTTCCCCTCCCAGTGCACAGTTTCAACAGCATGCATTTAAAACTTCAGAGGTTTCTAAATCGCAGGCCACTGAAGACTTATCTTCCACCTGCTCATACGGTTAGCTGCATTCTGATCAGAAAGGGAATTTGCGTCTCTGAACCAACAGATATAAAGTGCACAAGAACATCACAAAGTAATTACGAGTGTATGACATCATCTTAATATTACAAGAGAGAGAATGAAAGACCCGAGAGAAACGTACGATTTCCCTTTTGGGAAAACATTAATGGATGCTTACAATCTGTTTTCTTTTGTTTGGATGTTACAACCAATAATACACTTTTATGTCTATAAATAAAGACTAAAGTTGAATAAATCCAACAAACCCCTGAGCCTGCAGCTCGGAATCTTGATTCGTGTTCAAGGCCAAGATTTATGAGTCACTCGCAGAGAATAAGTTGAAGCTGCAAGATTTGGGGGGAAATTATTCCACATGGCGATTATTTGGGGAAGTGATTATGCACTCACACCTGATCACAGTGTCACCTATTCCAGCTCATCCGACATGATAAAACATGGCAATTTTCTCTATTTCCCTTTGCTTGCACAACAGAAACTGATGCACCCAACCTCACACCATTCATGCTTAAATGGGCTCCCTTGTCCGAGGCATTCCTCCCTTTCCCACTTTAGCTCTGACTTCTGGAGGTGTTGTGCGATGATGTATGTAAATGCCTTGATGACTGTAAAGGGAAAGGAGGAACACCAACACTAATGACCGACAGCAGAAAAGAACAGCTTTCGGAAAGGTATTTCCCCCCTCCCTGGATGGGCTTTTCTCCTGGAGGATACCTACCACCTCTGCCCCCACCCGCCACACACATACAGGATTGAAATTACAGTTGGGGCCACTGGGAGAGGCCTCCGGGCTGTGCCAGCCCCATTCTCCTGTACTGGAATGTCTTCAGAAAAGGTGGACTTTCTCTCCTGTCTCGGGAGCTCCCTGAGTCTGCAAGCTCCCCTGGAATCCCCAGGACACTTGCAGTGATGGGGCCTCAGCCACCTCCTCAGGCAGTTCACTTCGGTGCCTAATTGCCCTTACTGGGAAGAAATTTTTCCTAATGTCTCCTAACCGACATTTTCCCCTTTCCTTGTTTCAAGCCGTTACTTCTTATTAGACCATTCTCAACCACCGCAAGCAATCCTCTTCTTTCCTTAAAATTATTATTGCTCAAATATTTGTAGACAGTTAGCATAGGCTTTCCTCTCTCTAGCTCCTCTTCCTGAAAGCTTTAAATGTTATGCTCCTTTAACCTTTCTTTATAGGTCACCTCTTCTAATCCTTTTATCTTTTTTGTCACCCTTCTCTGAGTTCTCTCTAATTTACAGTATTGATGTTCTCTTTATAATGAGGTGCCCCAAACAGTATGCCGTGCTCCATAAGTGGCTGCCAGGAGAGGCATGATTACAGGAACTCCATTTTCCTATAAGCAACACCCCTCCTCGTATGCGGTGTGCCTCAGTAGAACATTTGTCTTTTTCACAGCCGCACTACATTATCTAAATACACTATCAGTCCCAATTCCTTCTCCCATTTGTCTCTTGAAGACACATTCACCTAACCCAGTGTTTTTACTTTTCTTCCTCTCTGCCCCAGGAGCCCCAGTCCCGACACCAGGATTGTGCACAACTCGAATCCAAGACTCGCTGGCCAATTAAAAGAAAGCTTTTAACTCCTTCAGTTATCAAGGCTCTAGTCTATAACAAACTAGACACAGGTAATCGTTAGCCGTGACCCTTTTATTTATAATGCCATCAGATTGGGTTTATTTTTACAGCATTGTTAGAGATTAAGAGAAAAGCTTCTGTCTTCATCACATTGGTTTTACTGTGGGTTAGGACCTATGGTGCCCCACTTCATTTCCTGAGACCCGAGCAATGAGCACAGAATCATTTCTAGTAAGTTCTGACTCTGATTAAAAAACAATCTTTATGAAATAGAAGCTAATAAAATTGCTTTCCTAATTACCCTGAGCTAGTTCATTTCCCAGCAAATATAATAAAATAGAGTTACTTGGCTCCGATTCACAAAATCTGAACCCAAGCTCATTATTAAGGCATTTAGCAGGGAAAAAAGCATGTGTGCATAAGATGCTGTCCCATCAAGCAGAATGCAAGAAACCTTTTGAAGTTTAGACCTTTGAAGTTTGAAGTTATTGCTGCATTTTTTTTTAATGCAGGTATTTCTGCTAGGAAAAAATATACATCAGAGTCATTTATATTAATGGAGCCGAGTACCTATACTAGCATAATCTTTGGAGGAGCTTTTTTTGTTGAGAACAGCAAATCTTTATTTAAGAAAAATATTTAGATCCTTTGCATTGTACTTGCTAATCTACAGGGCTATTATACAAGGCATCGAGACTTTTACGTAATAGAATAGAGTAACTCATGTCCCACAGCTATTTCTGCCGTGACTTATGCCACTCACAAATCTCTTTCATCTGTTCAAAGCGTGAGATTCTGATGACTATAAATGCATGAAAATGTTTGGGGACTGTTTTATTTTCCTCTAAATGTCCTATCATTCATTAATATGGACATGATTTGCTAATATTTCTAATGCATGCGTGAATACTCCACTAACGGAGGTTTAAAATGCTCCATTCCCAGGGAAAGGGGGGGAAGATAATTATGAAAATTAAGAGAGACTTTAAGAAGAGCATATCTATTAATGAAAAGGGAGGCAGTTACATGGCAGAATCAGGTAAGTCAAAGAATGAAATCTCTTCTCCTTTCTATAATGTGACACACCCATTTCATGTGACAGCGCCAATAGAGTTACAGCTCAGGGTAGCTCTAACACCAAAGTAAATGCAGCCAGGACTGACTCATGAAGGAGAGCCAAGCTGCTCTGGCCAGTAATGGAGATGCGAAAATCTTCTTTTCTCCTCTTTGGGTATTTGCCTGAAACCAATCTCTTAGAGCTCAGTCTCGCAAATCTGAAATGGGGAAAGAAATTGCCTCTGTCTTCTACCAGGGAGCGCAGCTCTTCTTGGGAAAATTTGTGAAATTCCACCCCCTGGGCAAAAACCATGGCTTTTTGTCAATATGCCCTGGGTGGAAATCTGACATTTCCATAATGATATGACAGATTTCCATCTGGGAAAACTGCCTTCTGTTTTCACAATGAATTTGAAGCAAGAATGAAAAATCTTTCACTTTGTCTATAAAACTATTTAAAAGAAAAAAAAATCTGCACTTTTTCTGCCTTGAAATAATGGAGTGGATATTAAATGAGAAAAATCTGTAACTCTTTTGAGTTCAATCAAATCGTCAGCAATACTTAGAAAGAAAGAAAAGAAGGGAACTATGTAGAGAATAAACCTTTCCGGACAAATTTGTTACCGTTTTTTGATAGTTACCAGCAGATAAAAGGAATAATGTATATTTAGCAATCAGTGAGTGTGCATCAGCAGTATACAGCTGGAATTCAAGAGAAGATTGACAGAGGGCATCAGTAAGTCTATTTTGTGAAACTGGTTCTAATTGATTTCGATGGGAGTACTGTCATATGGATTGGAAATTTGCTGAAAGATGATAAACAAAGAATAGCAATGAATGAAAAGCAAAGGGGATGACATCAAGGTTAATGTGAGTTTTGATTTCATCTCTCATTTTTAGAAATACAACGGAAGAGGAGCAACCTGGACAAAAATGAAATATGCAAATGTGCTAAACAAATGGTATAACAATTGCTAACAAAAACTGAAAAATGGAATTTCCTTAGAGAAGTGGTTGGTGGCGGTGGGGAGAGAGGAACAGAGTCAGCTGGGCCTGGGAAAGTTGGAGCAGGGAGGTTTTTGGGGAAAGCGATCTAACACAAAATGAACGAGCAGCTCCACTGGCTTCTCCATATGGACCCGCTCTCTATCCCAGCCCTTTGAATTGCTGGTTGTTTTGTTTGGTTTGCCAGCGTAGTGGGTGGGGCTCCACTCTCTGTCCCTCCTCTTCTTGAAGTTGAAAAATCTGAGTGAAAGTTTTCTTCTATGCAAGTTAATTATCCCAGACTCTCGGAGAAGAAAAGAACAAAAAGGAAAAAAAAAAACCATTTCCCTTAATGCCTAATGCCAACAGACTCGGCTTTTTTTTCCCGCTACCTGAGAAACTGGAAGCTGCTACTGCAGCTTTTTGCTGTTCGTGTGGTTTGCTGATGTTTTTAGTGGGACCTGTAGAGTAAGACCATCCTGCGGATTTGAAGGCCACCAACCCATGCAGAGTCAGCACTCACATGGAGGGAATTTCAGAAGGAAACGGAGGTGCAGGAGTGGGGGAAGTAGTCTGCCCAGGAGAGGGAAGCGTGCCCTGATGATTAACACCAGGTCGACGTGCTGAGAGAAAAACGACACAGACACAGGGACTGTGCGGCATCCGGTTTGCCGGCACATCCTAATGAGCACGGTGGTCAAATGCCCTGGGTTGGCCATATGTTGTGGCCATATGCATATCTGGTGAACCAGATGCCCTGTTTTTTTTCCCCCCATATTGCACCATTTTTCTCACAGCATAAAGACATGGCTTAAGTGAGAAGCAGGAGGGGGTACGGGGTAGGCAATGAGAGCTTGTTATTCCAAAAGGTTGTCGGACAGAAAACATCAGGAAATCCATCCACGTTCGCATTCTGTTTCCAAATATTTAATGAGCACCTACTAAGTTCAAGAAGAGCTTAAAAGAAACCAGGGATGACAAATCTTTCTTGAGTTTAGTATGGAGAGCTTAGACACACTCTGTGTACCTGCCACAGCTTCTCTAGATAAGCCCTAGTCAGAGTAAAAGGATCTGCCGCAGTTTGCCATTTCCAATACACATACACAGTCTCCAGTGATTAACAGGGGCCACTTCTACATGGCGATCACTCACACAGTTTCCTCCACCCAGAAGAGCCTTCTCTACTCCAATTTCTACTTAATCACTGCCCACCCATTCATCCATTTATTGGATATTTCTGAACGTTTTCTAATCTGACACTGTTTAAGACCTGGCAGAAAACACAGTAAGCTAAAGGAACACAGTCTCCACCCTTCCAGGGCTTACAATCTAGTGGCAGAGACATTATTCCAATAGCAAAATAATGTGTAATTACAACTGGGAGACAAGCCATCAAGGCGGAGTCCTGGGAGCTACGAAGTGTGAAACAGAGAGCAAGCCAATCCTGGCGGACCAGGATGGAGCCTCCTGCAAGGACGCCTTTCTGATTCTCCAAGCCAGGGGTGCACGTGTATGCTTGTGATCTCTCTCTCTGTCTCTATGTCTCTTTCGAATCCTCTAGTACGCTGTGAAGCCCTTAACAAAGTCCATTCGTGTTACTTACAAGTCAGTCTGACTTTCCTAACCCTTGACAGAGCACATTATACGTCACTCACCTTTCCATCCCTAAGAGCGCTTGCCCAGCTCTAAGCCGAAGTCCACTGATACTCACCCAGAGAGAAAAGAAATGGGAATAATATAAAACATCAGATAATCCCAAGATCCTTATGGCTAAATTTTGCCATGTCTCAGGCTCATGCAACTACCATGACACTTACCACAAGTTCCCGTCTGTCCTCCACAGCCTCATGAGCTCTTTGAGGGAGGGACTGGGTCTTCATGAAAGGAATCAGGTTTGAGCTGAGTTTAGAAGAAAAAATATGGATTAGCCCTGGCACTATTTCTGGCACTCAGTAGATTCTTTACACATGTCTGTGAAACAAGTACACAAACGCACGCATGAAATAATGTTTAACCTCTGTTAGCCAGCTCCCCCCTCCAACCTCCAAACGCTTGCACTGTGCCTTCTGCCTTCTATGTGCTTCCTTATCATCGGGCACAAAATGAGTACTCAACAGCCATTCATTGATTTCGACATCAAGCCTGGGCCTCAGCAATGTACTGTTCATTCCAGGGGAACACTATTCTCACTGTGGTATGTGGGAACAGAGCTTCCCTGAAGCCCCATACAGGCTGCAACATAAATGGCGCCCCTGCAGTTGTGCAACACAGAGATCCTGCATCCAAATATTTCCTCTCCCAGGGAAGAATGCGAAGTTTAGAAGGGCCACAAGTTTAGAACAGCCACAAGTTGCACAACAAGCTTGTAGCACAAGTGGAGCTATGTTTCTGACACCCAGGCCACTACAGCAAGTTGGCTTTTATGTTTAAAGTGAAACTGAATTTAAAATAATTTATTTCAAGCATCTTTTGACTCTCCTTGAAATGAGTCCAGCCAGCCTGGAGCACCAACACAGCAAGGCTTGGAGTTATTACTTAAGTGAATTTCTGCTGTGAACCAGAGTCAACATACTTATAAATCAGCCCTATAAACAGTCCCTTACATATGGCAAATTCTCCAAGACCAATTGTAAAAAGTGTGATTTTCCTTTAACCATATATCTCTTGAGAAAGAAAAGGATGGGGAAATTAGCTGAGGAAAAGGCCCAGAGGTTTGACTTAGGTACAATCCAGATTATTTTTATGTTTATCTTTGTTTACCCCCATTCTAGAATCAGCAGAGAAGAGGGTCTGCACACGGGAAGTGCAGTGAGAGGCCATGTCAGCTCTCCTTTGAAGCCCTAGGCTTATGGATGATGGTCTCAGAGTAGGATTTCCTACTCAGGAATGCAAGAGAAAGATAGTAGAGCTTCAAAACAAACAGAATGAGTCTATTTATGGAAAAGTACAAGTTGTATAATACAAGATTGTTCTTTAAAGTAATCTGAAGGAAACTAAAATTAGAATAAACAATCAGGCAGCCATTCTACCTTAAATCCCCAACATGATATTTCCATTCCCCTGGGTCACGGAGCTCTGAGTGGCATCCCAGCCCAGTCCCATTAAGCCCAAGTGAAGGCAGGATCCAGGCCCTGGTGTCTTCTATTCCAACATTCCATCTTACGACGAAAGGTTTCCTTAGTGAAAAGGATTCTACAGATCAAGGGTTGGCCCTTTCTGTGCAAGATTCTAAAATGAATCGTCTATATATTTTCTTCAGGTACTTGCAGAACGTGTGAGAGACTGCATTTGATTTTCTGTAAATGGGTCATTTCTCAATTCCTAATTTAGAAAATTCACTCTTGCTCTGGGTATCTGGCAGGGAGTTGAGTGTGGGGAGTGTCAGAAGAAATATTACGCCATAAGTTTAAAAACATATTTAAATTATTCTCTTCTATTTTTGAAAGCCTTACATTATGTACCAGTATAACTGAGTTGGTTCCTGAACACTTTCATTTGGTTTCTTAATTGGACATTTTGTAGATCTGGGGGTACATGTTCAATATGTCTAGGGAGAAAAATCTAGCCGATCATATCAAAATAGGACTGGAACTAGGATAGAAATCTCTTGCACCTATCATCTCCCCATTCTTCTTTGCTGTACTTTTTATTTGGGGCAAGGGGAGAAGAAGGGATGCAAACCCAGGGTCTGCACTTGCAAAATACATTAGAAAACTGAGGCAGCTAGTGAAATAACCCAGTTCAAAAAAATTTGGTGACCTGAATTTTGCAGAGTGAATGTCTAATAAGCACTCTTACCTGCTAATGGTTCTATTCTCCATGCCCCTGCCAGCTTGGGGTTTTCTAAGTCACATTTCTTCAGAGATTTTAGGTGTGGGATCAGGTTGTTAACCGGATAGCTGTTGCATGCACAGCAGAAGCAGCAGAAAGAGAGGCCTTTCCTTCCACTAACAGAGCCAAGAATCTAACAGCCAATGTGCTTCTCAAAAATGAAGAGATGATTTCTAATGTGAATCTAGACAAATGGCCATCACTTGGAGAAAGTAAGTGCATCAGTCAGGATCCCAACAGGAAACAGAGTTGTCTGCAGATGGCTGAAATGAGACTTTAACAAGGGGCTACTAACAGGGGAGTAAGCAGAGTTAAGGAAACAAACAGGGAACGAGGAATAAGCAGAGCAGCAAGAAGAGACTCAAGTTAGCAGGAGGCCCTAAGGCTGATGGAAGGAGTGTAAGAAATGGTTTCCTGAGACCAGTGAGAGCTCCGCCAAGGGAGAGGGGCCATGGCTGCCACCAGAGATGTGCACTCAAGGAAGTGAGAGGGTGGGCATTACCCCACCTACTCTTTCCTTGCTCCTCTCTCCCACCAGTCCATGCCAGGGCCTTCCATTGACCAAATCCAACCAGGAGCTAAGGTCAGCCTCCTGGACACAGAAAGAATATAAATAGAATGAATTCAGGGACGGGAAGCAAATAAACAAGAACCAGCACTATCAGTAACATTCTTCAGACATAGTACATTGAACTGTGACCGGTACTTCAACCCAGAGTTGGCACAGGGCAGTTATCTCCATATAGCCTGTCATATGCTTCTTTGGACACATCCCTGTCCAGCCTCTCTCCTAATACCTTCCTAGTCTGCTCCCTCATTCCACCTCTCTCCTTCAAAAACTAGTATTTATCAAGGCTCTCCTCACCTTACTGTCCTCCCCTAAGTCTCAGTTCTTCTGTCTGCTCCTATAGCTCTCCCTTAGCAGAATGTAACACCTGCTGTTAGCAGTTGATAGTTAGTACCTATTTTTTTCATCCACTAAATGAGTACTTATTGAGCCTTAGTAAATACTAGGCCCTATACTTCATGCTGAGGATATAATGGTATATAAAAAGGACAGAGTCCCTGTACCTTGAAGCTTTTGTCTAGTAAGGTAAAGAACAATGACTGGAATAGTCACAAAAATACATATGCAACTACAACCTGTGTTATGAATAAAAATGCAAAGTGCCCTCAGAATGTATGGTGGACAGACCTAGTCTGTAGGTCATGGATGACTTTCCTAAGAAGTTATGCCTGAGTCAAGATCTGAATACTGAGTTGCAATTAACCTGGCCAAAGAAAGTTAAAGAGATGAAGAGTGGGGCTTCCAATGGAAACGATGTGTGTAAAGGCCTCAAGGCACGCAGAGTTGTGTTGTTCTTTGCTGAACTGATGTACGAGCCATGAAATGGGCCATCGAGTGCCAAGCAAAGCCAGCTCAGTAAAGCTGGAGGCTCACTCTAACATATCTATGGCCATATTTGGCCAAGTTTCTAGAAACTTAAAGTAGTTCTGCTAAGAATAAACATGATTCTGCAGCCTTTTTTAATGCATGTTTCACCACTAAAGCCTTAGAAAGATTGCATTAGTTCCTCTCAAATCTCCTTTCCAACAGTCATTGATTTGCTGAATTTTGTTAAATAGCCCATTTCCCCAAGGCAGAGAAAATATTAAAGTGACAGGTCTCTGAGCTATAATATTCTGAGTTCTTCATATTACCTGATTATTCAAAGAATTGAAAAATTGAAGTTGGTTTAAAGAACAATTAGGAACTGATGTCATTTTTTCTTTGTCTATATTTTCTTTGTTTGCTTGTGGGCTCTTTTGGTTGGTTTAGGATCTGTTTCTGCATTTACCATAGAACAAGTTTTGTAAGTGAATGAGGGAGCAAAACATGGTAGACTTTTAAGCAGCAACAAGTACATACAAGGAGAGAGAAGACAATGGTGAATGACCCCATCTTGCTCTCCTGGCCTCATTTTCCTTGAGTTCCAAAGAGCACAGACAGGTTCTCAAACCAAAGCTGTTTATTACCTTGTGCTCCCTCTGCTGGTCCCAGGCTCACAGAACCAAAGTGTTTATAGAGGTAAGTCTCCAAATTCTACCCACACCTTCCTGCCACTTCTGGTCCTGCACTCCCAGGAGATCTCACTACCCTAACCTGTAACTCCAATACCTGTTGCTCCAGTGTTGAAATTACCCTTTCTCTGAACTCCTCAAAGCATGGGCTGCCTTTGCCACTTGATACATCACTTAACTGCAAATACTCTCACTTTATGCACTTTTTATCAGTATATTCTCCTTGACCAGTCCATAACTTTCTCCAGGCTAGTGAGTATGACTCTGATTTCTTTTGAACCCCAGAAAACCCAGCTTGGAACTAGGCAGGGTGCAGTGGATTAACCATCAGAAAGAATGATTCTGTGAACCTGCAAACAATTAATAGTTGAGAGTAAAAAATGGTTGGCCATGTCCAAACTCTATTAAAAAAAAGTATATCACAGATAACATATTGCACAATACTCTATGTCACCAGGTGTTCAATTAATATCTGTTAGCTGTTTTATTTTTCTTTTCTTCCATCTCTGATACTTCTCAACGATTACTAGTGAAGAGTCCCAAAACATTTTGGTTGAGAGCCTATCTATAAACACACACACACATACACACACACACATCCTACTAAACTCTTTCCTCTTTAAAAGGCGAAGCTCCTTTTAAACACAACAACCATCCTGTGTCCAGGAGCAGAACATTAAGTTGTACAGTCCACAAGGCCAGCCAGTGGACTGGTCTTCGATTTCTCTGGGGTTGAGCCCCTTCAGATTTTCTGTCCTAACCCCAATACCTCACATTATGGTTTCTTTTCTTGCTGATACAAGCTCTGGAGGTGTCCCTGTGGAGACATAAAAAGGCTTCTGGTTTCTACTTAATAAGGAAACCTGAAAATATATAAGACCCTAAATGCATGGCCTCTGAGAGAATTTTCCCATGGGCCACATCCAGGTGTAAGAAATAATTAGGACGGGCACAATCACACCTGAATTAAATTTGATATTACGTTTACATGCCTGCAAAACACTGTGGCCCATCCTCACCTTAACTTTTTAAATTATACCTTTCCTTTGTTTTTCTTCTTTTTCTCCTATAAAATGATAATACAATTGTTTTACGCTCTAGACTTTATGTTTGACTGCATTATTTATTTATTTTTTAATATTGCCAGATCTTCAAAATGACTCTGGACATTAGGCATGTGAGAGAAGGTCACAGAGCCAGTTAGTGGTACCACCAAGGCTAGATTATAAATAGCTATCTATCTTGTCCCACTTGCCTCTCTCTCTCTTTTTTTTTTTAAGATTTTATTTTTAAGCAATCTCTACACCCAAAATGGGGTTTGAACCTACAACCCCAGGATCAAGAAGAGTCACATGCTCTACTGACTTGAACCAGCCCAGAAGCCCCAACTGCCTGTCTTAATGCAGATCTCTAATGCTGGAAATATACACTACAAAGTGCAGGAATGCTGAGTCAGGGAAAGAATGTAGACAAACCTTTGGAGGGCCAACAATATCTTGCTAGCCCCCATACTGAGAATGCACTTCCAACTGGAACACTTCTATTCATGTGGCTTAGATAATAGTACTTTCTATTTATCTGATTTTCCACAAGAACTAAGTAAGTAAAGGGATGCTTATAAAAGTACTTGGAGACCCCCAAGTCCTAAGTGCTATGCTTATGATGTCAGCAACCACTGCAAGATAGACTGTTTTATATCAAGCAACTGTAAATACCTGTGGTATCTGTAATGTCTAACTAGAGCAACTTACAGGTTCTATTCTTAACCTTGATTTTGACTTGTTTCTGGGACAGTAACTTAGATCCCTACCCCTATCCTAATGCACTTTTTATAGTTTAATTTCCTCTTCATGGTGCTGTTTGGATTGGAATTTTTTTAAAACAATATGACTCAATTGAAATCAGATTTCCCCTGAAAAAGTCAAACAAATCACAGAAGGGCCCAATCTGAAAACTGCCCCACAGCCTGTGGTCATTCTATGGAGAATAGTATTCTTCCTTTTGCTATCCTTTTGTTTCTACCTGAATGATTTTTCTCAGCATTATAATGGGGTAATACTGGGATTGATGAACAAAGCCTCATGAATGTAATTCATAATATAGAACTTATTAGTATCACCCACAAAACCTTTGTGGATGGGACACTTCTTTCACCCCTATTTAGTCCTTCCTGGTAATGGTAATTCTACCCTCTTCCATGGTTAAGGCTGTCAAGACAGGAACAGAGAGATATGAATCTCTAAGGAAATCCATTCATTGCAGAGCAGGCCAGCCCATAATACTTATGAAGCAGGCTTAGTGCCTCCTTCCCAATGGCTTCTCTGCTGAGGCTCTAGCATGTAACATATGCAGGAAAAGCATCATTTTAAGGACCTCCAGGAAGCAAGAACCCTGAGCTTAGATAAGGCAGCACTTATGTGGGAGTTATGAGCACTTATGAGGGGTTATATAGTTCATCACCTGCTCACTCATTTTCCCCAGAAGAGAACAAGACTTTAAAGAAATGCTGGGGGTAAAAGGACTACAGATGGAGAGAACCCCAGGAGAAGGTGACCAGAAGGAAGAAAAAGGTCTAAAAGAAGGGAGGCCGCAATAGGTCCTACACTTCTTCCTATTCACTTGACCTTGGGAAAATTGTTTAATCTGCATGGGCCTCATACTTGTTTTATCTGTAAAGCAGAAAATACACTATAACCCACCTCGTAGCATTGTTGTGTATGTCAATGAATAACATACAGGAAGCACTTAGTGGAGAACTTGGGGTTTGGTGGGATGTCCACAGTAGCTTTGGCAGTGGTAACAATGCTATTGCTGGGACAGCCCCAGTACCTCCTTCATCCGGGGGAAGAGGAGGGGACAGTGGTGAAGATCAAATAAAGAGGAAAAATATGCCAGGAACAAGCTCTGATTCCATGACATTGCCCAGAGTGGTCTCTGGGGATACTCATATCTCAGTGATGAATTAATGAGTTAATGATATCAGACATGCTGTATATACACTGTGCTTATTTTTTCCTTAAAGTTTTCATAAATGTACCAAATCTTGTGGAAGAAAGTTTTCTACTATCAGCAGTATACATCTTCCATGCTACACAATTAGTTGTTTAGAAGAAAACAAAAAGCTTTGTGTGAGACAATAATAAGGTGACTTGTATATTAACAGGAGAGACATTTACATTCTTGTTCCTTGAGTAAAACACCTGCATTGATTGAATCTTTAAGAAATCCCTTACTAGGATCGAAATGTCTTGGCTCTTGAGTTGGAGATAAGGGAGGGTGGGGGGAAGGATGAGAATTCCATTTAATTAAGATTATTTACAGAATAAAGCTGTTCAGTTGCTCTAATTATTTTTTCGAGAAGATCCTCACATATCTTTTCAGGATTCAGTGATGGTTACAGGTATTACTAAGAATTTTCTGCATATGTGCAGGTTTCAGAAGAATGCAAAAAAAAATTGAAAGGTACAATGCTCTCTTATTCATCTTCTTTAAAAAAAAAAAAGCAAAAAAAAAAAAAAAACCCCAGGGTA
Organism: Enhydra lutris kenyoni; assembly: GCF_002288905.1. NCBI lineage: Eukaryota > Metazoa > Chordata > Mammalia > Carnivora > Mustelidae > Enhydra > Enhydra lutris. Next base: position 11,540,037 of record NW_019154102.1, read on the forward strand.
AAAGACACAATAAATTTTATCTATTCTACAAAAAAGGAACATTCTATTTTAACTTTTGTTTTTGTCTTTATTAGAATCAAATTTCACTACTGTACTTTAAAATCTGGCAACAGGTTTCTGATACACCATATAACAATTTCATTATATTAATTAGTTTTCAGGACCCCCAGGCAATAAAAAGCTAGTCATTCAAGGTCACAGTTTGACTTATTTACAATTGACAAATAACTTGGCAAACTCTGCACCGAGCCACTCCATACAATAGAAAATATATTGTCATTCAAGTTAACAAAAGAATCTTTCTTTGCCATCTCACTACAATGGCCCTGCAAATGAACATCGCCTGAATAAAATCCTAACCACATTTTCACTCTCATTAACCACAGTAGGGTATCACACAATTTGCCTGGCTCCTGCTTAGACCACTGTGCACCATTTTAGTAGCAGCAGTTTGATGGGTTTTATGGCAGGTGATATATGGAGTGGGAGTTTCGGGAGTCGTAAACAGAAGGCACTGTGTATCACAATGTGGTTTAGGGATATAATGACTGTGTTGTAAAGCAAGGGATGACAATACTGCACTAGGCTTGGGGTACTGAACCAATAGACCAAACAGCTCAACATAATTCAAGTAAGAGTGAAAAAATCCTAAGAAGGGGTGTGTGTGTGTGTGTGTGTGTGTGTGTGTGCGTGTGTGCATGTATGTATGTATGTGTGTAGGCCTTCTTCTAGCTTTCATTAATTACTTCAGATGAATTTGAATAAGAACTACTAAAACTGAAATAAATCTGTGTCCCTCTGAAAAAATAGAACATTTCTCTTTCCTTCCAGCACAATCTTTTTCTGCCTCCTCTGTCCAACCCTTAACTACTTTCTCTGTCAGAATAATTAAGTAAACGGCTAGTCCTGGTACAAGGAAAGGAGCAGCAGACATTTAGGGAGATTGATGCAGAAGAGAAAAATAACACCAAAATAAACTTCCTTTCCTTTCCAGGAGAATCGATCCCTATGCCAGGGGTCAAATTCAAGCTGACCTGAGAGGCACTCCTGCTGCCTAGGAAGCAGGGAGATTTTGAGGGATTTGGAAGTCCCTGGATCCTTCAGTTAACATCCCTGCGTGTCAAAGACCCTGGCTGTCACTAAGTCACTTTGAAGCCACTTTGCCCTAGAAGGGTGGTCTGGTATTCCCCAAACAAAAGATGGCAACATGTGGCCTCTTTTCAGAGAAATCTATGTTGAACTAACAAATGAGGACTTGTGGTTACTAACCTACGGTGTGGCCTTGGCCAATTCATAAAACCACTCTGAGTCTTCATTTCCTTTTGGCACACTCTCCTATCTTACCGGCCTACTACAGGGAACATACCAGGCAATGGTCTGAAATTCTAAAGCCATATGCCAGTATAAATCATTATCTTTATCACCATCACTATCATCACCATCATTATCACGGCAGTATAATGCACTGAGATATTAATGTGTGTTTTGTTCTCACTATATTTCCCCCTCTTTTGTTCCCAAAAAGTAGCCAGGCTCTTTGTGTTCCTTTACTTTCACAGAGAGTAAAGGCCAAACATAGAAATTACCCACAGAGAAGTCTTTCCCTGGTTATCTGAGCTCCTTGAGACACAGGAAGAGAGGTAAATGCTTTTTTGAGTTGAGAGGTTTCCCAAGACTGGGATGAGGTTGGAGTGGGGTGAGGAAGTGACAGGGTCTGTGGTGGAGAGTCACCATAATGCACCTACGAGGGCTGACCCTAGACAGAAAGATTCCCAGTCCTAGCAAAAACAGGGCACCAAGGAAGCACCAGACTTCAAGGAACCAATGGGTCTAAACAATACCCAGGTCCACTGATACCAGAGCAGCCTGAAGAAACGTCTTCATCTCCCACTCTTTACCAAAATGAGACTAGATTTCTCATCTGAGCAAAATCAAATACAATTTGCCTTGAATACAATAATGTTGCACACCTGTATTTGTGGCCACAAGTTCAGACCGACTTTACTATCACCCTGGATAACTGTATCAGAATGGAAAGTAGACCTCAACCACTGTTTACATTATACAGTACTAGTCTGTAATAATATTCCCATCTCTATTTATTTCACATCTTCAAACTATTCCTTTAAAGATCTGATACAACTGAGGACACTCAAAAAGGACATACCATCTTCACCCCTCATAGAAATACCACACAAAAAAAAAATAAAATAAAAGAACAAAGACAGTCCCACCAGAAAGCACTGCCAGCTTCCCAAGGGGCCTGCTAGGAGGGGGATACATGCTGTGGGCCCCCTGAGGGTCTGAGGCCCTCTTTAAAATCTCCGTGTCATTGCCTGTCCACAACCACCCTTTATATTTACAGGTCTAGAATAGAGATACGTCCCACTACACTCCAGCTTCTGCTCAGGCTTCACATCCTGATACCAAACTCCAGCCAGGCACGTAGACATGGCCCATGCAGAACTGCTGAGGCTGTCACTTCGTTTCCTTCTTCCTCCTTAACAAGGAAATGACTGACCCACGTGTACCACGTATCTATTTATCAACAGATCATAAGCCCAGTCTTCTGAGATCTTGTGACAGGTCCCATTAGCTGTGAGCTACCCAATAATATGTATAATCAGTTGTTAATGGCACTATGCTATTCTGTGATAACTGGGCCATTAGTGAGTGTCAACGCAGTCCCCCACCTGACTGATATCCAGCTTCAGAGGAGCTGCACATTTCCATTTGTGATGGTACCCATACATGTGAGAGGTAGAGGGAGTGCCTTCCTAAATTACCCATCCTGGACACTTGTGTCCTGGTCACTAGTCTCTCTTTGGGACTCCAATAGTAAACAGGCTAACGGGCACTTGTGTTATAAAGGGAAACAATTTATCATTTGAAATGATAAAACTAAGTCCAATAGCAAACTCAGGTCCTTCTGATCCTCAAGGTACTTTGAGTCACTGTAAGAAAATGAGAAGTTGGGGACATTTCTAAAATTCCATGTCCTAAAAGCAGATCTCACTTCAATGCCATTCCATGTACTAATCCCTTATAAGGGTCCAGCCAGAGCTGTTCTTTGTGAACATAAACAAGTTCACAGAGTTTAGTTACACACACACACACACACACACACACACACACACACACACACACACTTCTTTTCACGTAAAACTATCTGCATCACCAAAGCTTCGGTTCAATTCTCCATGCTTATGCCAAGACCTCATTTTTCTTTTTATGTATTTTGCATCCAATTCATTTAAGGGACCAGGAGCAGAAAGTACCAAAGCCTCAGACGAAAGGGAAATATGAAAAACTACATCGTGAGTTTCCTCCCATGCTTACTACAAAATCCATGCCCATCACCCAAATAGGACAACCTCCAACCTCAGTCCAAATGCAGACACTTCAGAAGTGTTCCCAGCTTAGACCTTCATAGGTCAGAATATGATTTATTTGGAAAAGGAACGTTTCATTGAACCTAGAAATCTGTCAACCGAATCCAGCCAATGCTCAAGTGATTTACATCCACTCAACGTCCCAGCACTGCCTATCAAAGGCCCTAGAGTTTTTACTGCTGCCTCCATAAAAAAGAAATTTAGCACTAAGGACTTGCCAAAGGGTCATCACATGTTGTTGGAAGGAAATAAAGAATGAGATATTTGTAAAGTACAGGGAGAAAGGATAAGGCTCAACTTACACTCTCCCTCCCACGCTAGCTGCCAAGAAACTGGGGCCTGAGTCTATTCTTTCCAGAAAAGTAATTTCCTCAGAACAACTGAGGAAAGAGAGGTACTCCCAGGCCGTGGAGGGGAGGAAGATTCCTGACCCAGCTTAGTGCCCAAAGACAACAGCCCTGGTCCAAATTCACCCCAGAATGAGAGGGCTTAGGTTTGTTTGGTATGTCATAACATGGCAGAGATGGGACAGAGAGACCAAAACTCTGATCATGAATGACCTAAAACACCTAGAACAGTGTTCAGAAAACTTTCCAAAGGAGAGGTGGATCTAAGATACATTCAGAGGCACTGTCTGTACCAATTCTAACAGAGACCAGACATCCCAGCCCAAATTTCCAAGAGTAAAACGGTAGATAAGATGAGATTGTAGGGAATTATTCCCCCAGGCAATGATTCATTCATTCACTCACTAGGGGGGAAAATCCATTAAGTGCCCCCTGCATGCCACAAGCTGAGCTTAAGATGCAGAGATGACCCAACCAGAATGGAACTTCTGCATTCCTTGAACTTTGTAGAAGAGTAAAGATCCCTCATGGTTGAAAAGGTGAGCTCAAGGGACAGAACAATCTGGGAAGCTGAGCTATCTCCTGGCAAGATGACTCAGCTGTTACTGTTTCCTGAGGAACCTGTACTATTAGACAATCCCACAACCTCATTCTGCCTGAAGCTCTGCTTTTTTGTGTATGTATCCATTCATTTATTCAGGCATGCATTTACTCAGTCAACCAATATTTATCAAGTAGAGAGTCTATTCTAAACATCATGCTACACTCTAGAGATATAATGCTGAGCAAAATCAAACATGATTCTTGCCTTCATTGAGCTTATTAATAATTAACTGCAAATAAACGTGGAATTCCAACTGTGTTAAGCACCAAAAAGGAGAAATTCATGGTTCTCTTTGAAAGCCTAAAATGAGGGGAGATGGTTGGACTGATCGGGGAGATCAAGGATAACTTCCCTGATGCTTGCCCTCTGATTAGGATAGATAGGAAGATATTTGGTAGATAAAAGGAGGAAGGAAGAGTGCTCCAGGCAAAGGCAAATGCAGTCGAAAGAGCTGTGTTTGGTGTGGTGACCAGTAGAACTAAAGGAAGACCAGGGTTACAGGAGAAGACCATGATGAAACACCTGGAAAAAGACACAACTGCAGAAGAATGCATGGGAGTTCAACCACACTGCAACTTTGTCCTCAGAACTATGAAAAACTTTTGCAGGCTACAACATAATCATATTGGTTTTTAGGAAAAGTCCCTCTGGCTACAGGATGGGAAAAAGAAAGGAAGGAAGCCAGCATGGAAGCACAGATATCAGATGGGCATCTTCTACAGTTGAAGTGAAAGGTGATTTGGCTTTCTTAAGGGTGGTGCTGAAAGTGGGAATGAGGGGGAAAGCAAAAGCATTAGGAGGCAGAAGCAAAGAGATTTGGATTGGATGTGTGGGATGGGGTGTTGTCAAGATGACATCTAGGTTTCTGGTTTGTGCCCTGGAGAGACAGTTGGCCAAAATACAGCCAGCATTGTGGTACTGATCTGTGTTCCCTGCCACATCTCCACTCGTCTAACCCTTTCCAACCTGTGTGTGCTTGGTCCCTCACCTTCTGACCTCAACAATGAGCTAGCAGGTCTCAGGAGGTATCAGGACCAGGTCTCCTGATAATGCCCTTCAGCGATTCATCTGGCTTCCCATACCATGACATCTCCACACCTCAGACTTAGATCCTCTGAGCTCGCCTTACCCTCACCTCCCCACTTCCACCTCAATCTCAACCAACCAGATCTCTCAGTTCAAGCTGCTGCACGTCTATCATCCTAGCTAAAACAGGGGGCAAGATGCTCCCTGGCTGTTGGCAGAGACTTATCCCTCACAGATAATACTGAGCTTTCAGGGTTGGACATTAAATAAATAAATAAGGCAGTGACTCTCATTGATACAGTAATGATGCTATTCACTGAACTACTGCTTACTGGACACATTATATATTTACATAAACTATTTAGGCTTTATAAAAATGCCATGAGGAAGATACTATGATCATTATCCCCATTTTACATATGAGAAAACTGAGGTACAGAAAGGGTTGGTAATACACTCAAGGTCACATAGCTGCTCAATGGTAGAAGTAGGATGGAATCCAGGCAGTCTGATTCTGAACTAGTGCTCTTTGCCACTACCCTCTAGTGCCTAGGATAGAGATTCCTATCTGTCTGGCTTGAAAGCTCATGCTATAGCCAGGTGTACACGTGTCCTCCCAAACTCATAACTCTGGTTACAGGTCATGAACCCCTCTTGGTCCAGCCATATTGCCATTATTAAAACATGGATAGAATCATCAAGTAATCCCAAGAAATTCTACAGTGTAGAATCAGAAGTCAAGTGTCATTTGTTTCTAATGAATGTCTACTGTCCTATATCATTCTTTGCAATGGTTATCCTGAATTTTCTTTGAGAAACTGGATCCCACTAGTGACTATGAAATGAAGCAAGGCTGTTTGTCCCTCACCCTAAATAACCCCCGACTGATGCACATTCACCCTGACTTACCTACTTAACGATTCCTCCCCACCCCTCACCTGTTACCTTTCAGATCTCCAGGCTGCCCCTAGTTCTGGATATCACAGCTTTCTCCCCTTCATGGAATTAATCTGTCGTCCTTTCCTGGAAAATATGTACACTTTTTCCTAGACAGAAATGTACTATTCTGAATAAGAGGACACCTGCCCTCTTTGTCTACTGTACTTTGTACGTTGTATAAATCACGTCAAATTGGGGGTGGATCTCATCCACTCCAACAGAACTAAATGCATGAGTTTGGAGATATCTACTCATTTCACATATATATTGTTGTGAATATTAACAAAAACAGCAGATATTTATTGCATATTTTATAACATGCTAGGCCTCACGATAAGCTTCGCAGCCACTGCCTGACTTAATCCTTGTAATCGACCCTATTTGCTAGACATGATTATTTAAAGAAGAGGAAATGGAACCTTCCAAAGATGGTGTGACCTCCCAAGGACACAGATCAGAAGCTGCAAGGCTAAGCCCTGAACTCTGGCTTCTTTGGCTCGGATACCATTCGCTTCCCCACTGTGTGAGCCAGCTAGAAGACCATCTGAGAAGTCAGCGGCGACAGGAACGTGTTAGAAATTCAGAATCTCAGGCCTCACTCCATGCCAACTGCATTTGCACAAGATCCTCGGATGACCTGTGTGAACACTGACATTAAAGAAACGCTGATCCATACTGACCAGACCGGAAGCGTCAAAACCCCTCCACTGTCTGAAATACACTGACGAACGGGAGAAGGAAGCACGAGAACACCACTCTGCCTCACACCGGGACTGAGCCCCATGTGTGCACTGCAGGAGCAGCAGAAGAGCTCGCCCTCCCACATGACCCTCACACATGACTGCAACCCCTGCAGCTTGGGGATCCCAAGCATCCCTAGACATACTGGTCCCAACCTTGATGTACGAATCTGTCATTGGGCAGCCACACCACATCCATGCAGGTTGTCTTTAGCATCTGGTACCTTCCCTTCTCCCCTCCTTTTCCACAACATTCCACCTCCAACATCCCCAAGCTTGAGTTCAGAAACTAGGCTTGCCAGACAAGATACAGGATGCCAAGTTAAATCTGAATTTCAGATAAACAAGAAAAAAATGTTAGTATGCATATGCCCCATGCGATATTAGGGACACGCTACACAAAAAAAATGTTTATATTGTTTAATTGAAATTCAACTGGGCATCTGTATTTTTATTTGCTGCGAACATGTGGCAAAAAGGTTTATAAGGAACAAGACAATCACAAGATTTCAAAGTATCACTCTGAATTGCGAAAGAAAAAACATAAACCTAGCATGGAAAGTGCTTGCGCTCACTACCTTAACTAAATGATCAAACTCAAGATCATAGATAATGAGATGTCCTGGTCCATATGCCTCCTGATAAGAAGCAATGTCAAGCACACAGAACCTCCTGTAAACCATTCTGGCCATCAAGGTCATCTGGGAATCCTGCCAGGCCCTTAGAGCTAACTTCCAGTAATAGGAAATACAGGGGACAGTGGCAAAAATCAAAGGACACCAAGAGAGAATAGAATGAACAAGCAAATCCAGATGATGGGATACTCTACAAGACAGCTATCCCAGTCTCTTAAAAAAATCTATACTATTTTTAAAAAAAGGCGATACTGTTGGGACTCTTCTAAATAAAAGAATCTAAAGAAGCATTACAACCAAATATAATGCTTAAAGCTTGATGGGATCCTGGTACCAAGCCTTGACCAGCTACAAATGACATCTTGTAGACTTAGGAAATTATTCTTAGGTATAGTAATGGTAATATGGTTATTTAGAAGAATGTGCCCATTTTTAGGAGTTACATTCAGAAATATTTAGGATGCAATATCACTGTGCCTTCAAATGACTTTCAAATGGCTCAGTATATGCATACATGTATGTGTGCATATAAATGCATCTGTGCGCATATGTGTGTGTGTTTAGATATCTGCAGATAGAGAAAATAGGAACTGTTGAAACTTGTGTTCACTGTACAATTCTTTCCAACCTTTCTGCAGATTTGAAAATGTTAATAATAAAAAGACAGAGGGATACTCTTCCTCAAATCTTACCCAAAGCAATCTGACAAGGCAGCCTGCTTCAAAGAGCAGTCCTATCTCTAGAATAACACTATTGACTCTGCAAGATCAATACCTTATGGTACCACAGAGGACTGGGCATGGTAGAAGAAAAGCCTTTTTGTACAATAGCAGGAAAGTGTTTGTACCATGAATTCTAAAAGTGTACTTTCAATGTTGTCTGAGCTTCAACTTTATAACAGATTCCAAATTAAGATGCCTTGTGTGTGTTCCTTATTCTACAGGCACAGTATCCTCCACCTGCCAGATGGCCTCACCTTAGTGTGTATATATGGACTGGGGACAAAGGGCATAAGAGAGCTCCCATATAATTAAGTCAGCTGTGTATTCCTTCGCATCGCCAAGTATAGTGTAATGAGTGGCTATGAATGAATCGCTATGTGATATAATGACTCCTCTCTCATTTATAAAACAGAGATGACATGATAGATCAAATTAGTCACAAATACCCTTTCCTTTTCTTGTCATGTGACTTGCCCTGCCTCCTGGCAGGCAGAGACTGCTTCCCCACCCCGCTGTCAGGCTTGGCCATGATTTACTCTGGCCTGTGGCAAGTGCGTGGATCTGATGCACACAGCATCCAAGCAGAAGCTTTAAAAGTGATTACAAAGTTCAAGCCACTCTTGCGTTTTCCTTCCATTGTCCCGCTATGAGAACAGCATGTCTAAAATAAGGACTGCTCCTTCAGCCATGGTCCCAGAGTGAGGAAACACATAAACAGACCCACAGTTCACCTTCACCTTGGTACAGAGCTACAGCCAACCTGAAGGCCTCATGAAATGCGAGTGAGAAGAAGATGCTCTATTGCTATACGCCACTGATATCTGGGGAAGGTTGCTACTGCAGCATTAGCTGACAGGCACAGAAGATAATAACAGTACCTACCCTCAAGGGTTGAAATGCAGATCAAATGATATGACACCTGAAGGGCAGGCAACATAACGTCTGACATCCAGTAACTGCTCAGAAATGGTAAGTTGTATATGACAGGTCTGTTTCTCGAGGTTCATCTACACCTATACCAAGCACCATGACCTGCCATACTGCTGAAGCTCCGCTTGAGGCCCCAACACACTGTCAGCCCAACAAACCCCCACCCGCAACCAACACTTCAAGTTGTCTCTCCTCTCTGTCACTGCCCCTGCACGTTAGCATAGTCTGCCTCTGCGTCTTCTGGGTTTTATGCCCCGGTGCCCATCTGTGCCACCTGGGTGGCGGCACTGTCTCACTCATGACCTTCATCTCCCACTGGTGTCCACTTTCTCAGCTGTTCTACCTGGTGTCCACTACTACTCCATTCCAGATTTCCAGGCTACATAAATCTCCACCAGGAAAAGAAATGCATGCTCTTTTTGGCTGTACTATTTTTATTTTGTAAGGGAACATAGACACTCCTTGCAGAGATGCTTGGGTTCCTAGTAATCTCATTTTTTTTTTTAGTGTTATTATGGCAGGATTCATGGAAGACCCCAGATGACCAGGTCAACTAGATTTTAGTACAGCTTTTTATTGTCCCGGAACTCTGGTCCTTCACCAAATACAGCTAACTTGGTCCACTTCTACCAGACTTCCTCACTCTGTTGTGCCCTAGTGTCCTTTTCTGCAATCTGGTGTCTGCTGGAACCAACCCCACTCAAGTCTCCCAATGAGGCTTGTCCCAGTGACCAAAAGGATTTAAGTTCCTTCCCACAGGCCCACATAAGTCCATGGATGGTCAGAGCCTGCCTGGATGACAAGTGTGAGTGAGGGAGTATTTGGTTTCAGGGTCACCAACAAACACACCTAAGTCTCAGCTTACCTTAGCTATGATCTCTATGGTTTCCAGAGTCTACCTATAACTTCCACAAATCACTTTGAAATATTTGTGAGCTCAAGTGGACTGTGACCACGCTGCTGAAAGAAATTCTCCAGACCAAGTACCCCAGCATGAAGCATCTGACTGCCATTCCACAGATCTCCAGTCCTAGCTCTATGGCTAGCTGGCTGCAGCGGTCCTGGGTAAGCATCTTCACCTCTTGGGCTTCCATGTCCACCATCTGATCAACAGCTTAGATCAGGATCTCCAGGCCAAATCTGACCTGTGATTTTTCTGGTTTGGGAAGTAAAGTTTTAGGGAACACAGCCACACACACTTGTGTGCATATTGTCCAGGGCTGCTTTCTTGCTGTAACAGCAGAGTTGAGTATTTCTTACAAAGACTGACTAGCTTACAAAGCCTAAAATATTTGCCACCAAGCCCATTGAAGAAAAGACTGGTTTACCCTTGGTTTGGATGATCACTAAGGTCTCCTTCCACCGTAATACTCTGAATCTCTAATTGTATATCACATCCAGCGCCATTAATACTTAAAATATTTAGGGGAAGGTGTCTGGAAAAAAAAAAAAAAAAAAAACAAGATAAAACAAAACAAAAATGTGCTACCCACGATTTTGAAATGGTTGACATTATAGCCATTCTGCCAAACATTATGGCTCATCAGCCTGAGCCAGGAAGCTGGGTTAGAGGGGAGAGTATTTTTCAGAAGTAAGAGTATCCTAAGATGGTTATTTTAGCTTTTCAAGGAGACCTTGTATTTGAGACTCAGTGTGTGTGTGTGTATGCGCACGCGCACGTGTGTGTGAAAGCTCCACGTATCCAGTTCTTTTCACATTAATAGAAGGCACATGGTTCCTTCAAGAGAGAAAATATCTTTCAGAAACAGCATAATTTGCTGTAGTGGATAACAAATAGTTGGAAGTTTTCTCAGCGAGCAACCATTGTATCTGGTTTCAAATTCCTTTTTCAAGCCAAAGGAAATGATGATGATCTCTAAGGCATCGCTGTTTTTTGACACAGACCTGAACACAGCATTCTAAACAGGACTATGCAGAATTGGATTACATTTCATCTCCCTCACCAATCCATCTTCCCCTTCCCTGCTCATTTGCTGGGGCTGCAAAACTATTGAGTGCTCCAGGAGAGACTTGGCTTTCCAAACCATGCAAGTCATTATGAATGGCCTTGTGTCCAGGTAAAGGTTAAGGAGGTCTTTTGTTGTTCTAGTTTAACTTGTCCCTGCCACTGCCGCCTAATCATTCCACATAATAACGGGCCTGATACACAGGCCCGAGTCAAAGTCACAAGTCAATAAATCCATTCCTTCCTCCCTTTCAGGCAAAGTGTTGAATAGTACTGAGTGTGCAGTGTCACCAGATCCCACAGTCCATCACATCAAGGTCGTCTGGTATACAGCACATAAAAAAAACAACTTGCTCTCTTTTCAGGGCCTAGCACATCTGAGGGAAGCATCACTGTCCCACACATACAGGTGGTGAGGGAGGGGTTGAAAGGTGAAGATTGATCGCCCTGCCCTGGTTCACCGACTCCTCGAGCCATTAAAACTGAGAGCCACCAGTCCTACACAGCAGCCACCTGTGCTGCCCTCCTTGCTTTAGGAATATGAAAACTGATGCCAGGTGAGGGGAAAGGAAGTGTTCAAGATCATGTGGTCAGTACCGTGTAGGGTGAGGACTGGATGCAGGCCTCCTGACCTCCAGTCCAGTGTTCATAATCGGCTTTAAAGGGGGAAAACAAGGAGCTGCAAACACAGAAGGACAAGAAGTCTCCCCCCTTTCTAAAAAGAAAAGCTACCCACTCCCACACACACACACACACACAGAGTCCACTCTCCACCTCAGATAATGCTCCAACCGTGCCTAAACTGTGTGAAGTCACATTCTGACTTTGTTTCTAGAAGAAAAACATGCAAACACTTTAAAGCCTCAGTTTCCTCATCTGTCAAATGTAGATATTAACAGCGTTTGGTTCAAAGGGTGTGGTGAGGCTGAAACCTGGAAGATGGTCCCTGAGACACAGTGAGGCTCAGTCAATGCCGGCTCTCGACATCGCTGTTCTCACCAGGACAATGACAGTTGCTGTGCGTAAACCCTCTCTTACTGCCCAGTGCAGGCAGGCTGCTGGCCGCTCGCAACAAGACAAGGTATGGTTCACCAAATTATCTTTTCACCTCTGGTGCGAAAATAAAACCTGCCGATAGAGGCTCCTTGAAAGCATGCAACCCTGAGTTACAGTTTGTTTACTTTGCTAAGAGACTTCCAGCTCTTCCAGGTTCATAAATTCCTTGTGGTGGACAAGGGAAGGACTGTAAATTAACTTGAATAACAGGACTACATTTGTATATCTTCCAAAGGTTTAAATTGCTTCAAAAGGGGGGACAAAAGCCACACTTCTCATCTGCTGTCTCTATTTTTCCCTTAATTAGCAGCTGGATTAGGTACCGCTGAAGGTGAGCAACTAAAGGCACCAAAGAGAGACCTGAACCAAATGTCAAGAATTTGTGCCCAACAAACTTGAGACCATCTTTCCACCAGACCTGTGAGACAGACACAATAACGTGGACCTACTACCCCACTACCATGCCAAATACCTGTTTTTCATTTGGCAAGGCCTGGGATTCTCAACACCTTTTATTGTAAAGACTATGCCAATGGGGTGCATACATCGGGTCTAGAGAACTGGCTTCCTTTGAAGAACTAAGAATGTGTTGAAAATCTGCCCAATCTGCCCAAGGCATTCTTTATAAGCTTCTCATTTCTTCATAAACCTCTTCTTTGTCCATGCTTCACAATTCTGAGAGCCCAGCCCTAGAGAAAAATGCTTTCAGTCAAGGCAAAGGATAACCACTGGGAGTTAGCCATGTAGTAAAAAAGTAGTCCAAAGGTCTGGCTTCCATGCATCGACCTTGAGCCAGTCTGAATTGAAGAAGATATTTATTCTCATGACATTCTGAGATACTACAAGGATGAATGAAACAATGTCCATAAATACTACCTAATATCAAATAACAAAATTCTTTTTGTTTGTTTAGGCTAGAAATTACTGCATGCAAGTTCTCACCGATACCATTTTTGGAAACAATGATATGCTGGCTCAATAACTTAGTAAAGGCTCTTCAGTCCCAGCCCTTCCCTATGTCCCATTCTTTTATTGTCCTTCCCTTTTAGTTTTTAAAGTTGATCTCAACTCAAAAACATACAGGAAAATAAAAATGACTAGTATTTATGGATCATTCTAATTATTTTAAGTTTTAAAGAATAAATTCCTACTAGCATAAGAATTTTAAAGAAAATCCGAATTGTCCTCAAATGGTCTTACCAAATAATGCCACAGATTTTTACACAAACCTGAACACCTCAGACATTTACGTGATACACAGAATGTGTCATGCAGGTCAAAAGAAGACACAGAAAGAGTAAACAGAAAATGTACATCTTCAAGTGCTGGTCAGAGAACCACTTGGATAATATACTGTATTCTTCAACCCATGGGATCAGTCTGTGCACCGGAATTTGACATTTCCTCCAAATAAACTTGGTTAGAAAAACTTATATTCACAATTATGACACTCAAACCACCTCAGAAAATAGGAGTTATCCTGGAATCTGAGAGTTCAAGAGGACCCCAAGAAAGCACATTCACGAACCATCTTAGAAAGAGTAGCCGAGAATAGAGTTGCCCATTCACTTGGCAATACCCAGACAAGAAACCGTCTGCATTCTGATAAACCCTAGAAACAAGAAGCTTCACTTTTTCCTAATCTGGCTGGCAACCTTCAACCACACAAGCGTTTATCTCCATGTCTTGTTCTGTTTTAGGTCTGCACAGTGACCCTGTGCAGCTCGCCCAGACCTATTCCTAGGAAAGTGGTATTCTGAAGAACAAAGAACTTACCTTTCTAAAGAGGAGTGGAATGGTTGTTGTTGTTGTTGTTTAAGTACAGGCAAAAATCAAGGCAATAACTCCTAATGGAGTGATGACTTTATTCAGGCACTTTGCTAAGCATTTTGTACGTCCCAGTTCATTCAGGAAACGGAGATTAATGGCTAAGAGGTCAGGCTCGAGAGCTAGACCGCCAGTCTGACTCCAGCCCTACTGCTTACTAGCTTGGTTATTTTGGAAGAGGTAAACTCTCTGTGACTCCGTTTTCCTCACCTGTAAAATGAGCATCACCACAATGTCTACATCATAAAATGGTTATGAGGATTCAAAGAGTTCATACAAGGAAAGGGCTTACAACAACTCAAGGCTCAGAGCAAAGAGTAGTAAACGTGCGCTGTTACTCATCCCCACACCATCCCTATGAAGAAGGTGCAGCCTTACAAAGGATAGAGCCTCGAGAGCATCAATAACCTGCCAGGTCCAGTGCTCCCTACACCCAGGCAGCTGCTGACTCCTGTGCTAAAACGTTCTCTCCGGTCTCTGAACCCTGTCTGCCATTGCTTGGCCACCTCCTCAAAACTCAATTCACATGTCCATCCCAGAGAAACGTCCCTGACTCCTCTCCATCACGGATGAAGTGCTTCTGTCCTGGGCAATCCCAGAGCACCTAGGATCCTTCACTGAAGCACCGATTCAGTGTCTGTTCCCTCCACTAGTACACAGGCTCCTTGGCCTCAGCGGCTCCTGGCATAACGCCTGGCACATGGCAGGTGCTTAATAACTCTTCACTGAAGGAAGAAAAATGAGGTAAAACACGACAAAACTGAATTTTAGCTCCGACCTATTAGCCCCCTCCTATGAAGTTCTTTCCTGCTTGGTTTCTGAAGAAAGTCTGCTGAAGCCACATGTGGAAAATGTGAGCAAAGGGTCTTCGAGCACAAGTGCTAAAAGAGCTCAGCAGGTAGTGCCCAAGGTGGGCAGAGCCGTCAAGAACGTTTCAGAGACAACTCAAGCTAGTTCCTGAAAGGCGTGGGATTAGCACAGGCAGAAGTGTGAGGAAAGGCTTCCACACACAGAAGAGGTGGAAAAACACACGGCAACATGAGAAAAGACTGTGTCGAGCTGTGGATCCTAGACCAAAGAGACAAGAAAGCCCTGGATGCCATTTGCCTCTGGTACTATCCTCCAACATCCCAAGGAGCGACGCCCTGATCACATAGAATCACCAGGGATATTTTCAACCATTTGTTTCATTACAAAGGGAGCTGGGTCCATGAGATAAAATCAGACAGCCCTGGATTTGACCTCTACTTCCAGCTGCTGAATAGCTCAATGGCATTACACGATCCTATTAGCCTCAGATATGGATATCTATGTAACAACCATACACCCTTACAAGGTTGTTGAGAGGATTAAATAACAGAACACTGCTGACCCACAGGAGGCATTCAATAGATGTTAACTGCCATTCTCAGCCTTATACCACAACCATACCTAGGCTCTCTGAAAATTACTAGAAAATCCACCTCACAATCATACCCTCTTTATGAATCCATAACCCCGCCTCCACATGTCTGTGAACTCTGTTCTAGCAAGACTGTTTATGGGTAAGCATTGTATTTTCCCCGACAAGTTCCAGGCCTTACCAGACCAGTGGTTCCTCTGATGGAAGGGCAGGTTCTCATTAAACCATGACTGGTCCCTGGGGAGAAAGGAAAAGGGAATCTCCCAGCACCCCCTAGCAACCCTCATCCCACCATCACCACCCAAACCAATGGTCAAGAACAGGGAACAAAATCCCTCTCTGTCACTGTTTCACAAGGGGGCTCTATGCGCATGTATTCTGCACCACTCACCAGCAAACAAAATGGAGTGGTGTAGTTAATTGAAAAACAGCTCTGCCCTGCCTGCCATAATTGACATTAAGTACTGTTTGGGGTAGGAAATCAGCCATTTCCAATTGATATTAAACGGGAAATCATTTAACATCAATGGATATAAACCAGGCGCAATTGTGCTGAATTAGGGAGAAACACTTTGGCTCATGTTAAAAAATGTTTCTGTGAAGTGGGATTTTTCAGAGTTAAGTGAATATTAAGTCAGCTTAATACCTGTATTAGGAAAAAGAAGAAACCACTTCTCAGTCTACCCTCAGGCTTGGAAGCAAGCTGCCAAATGCTCTTTTGGAAGAAGCCGCATTCTGAGGTGGTCTTGTCTCTGAAAAACAATGTAGAAAGAAGGTATAATCTGGGAGAGCAGATGAAAGGAGGAGGAGAGTCTCCTGTGAGTTTAGCCAACATTGTCCACTGTTGGGGAGCAGCTGGAGTCCTGTGAAGGAGCACAAATGGGAATCCCTTGACCTCCCTCAGAGTTGAGGATATGGGGACTGTGGCCCCCAATACAAGGAAAACAAATAGGGGCACAGATATGCAAAGAAAAAGAGATGCCTCACATCTTTCCTCTCATCCCAGTTCCTTCCCATGTCATGAACCAGTACCTTTTGGCAGTCCATGGCTTCTCTCAGCCCATGACATCTTGGCGCCGACTGTCCTAATTAGAGTAGTGCAGACCTTACAACTATGGCTAATATATCTTATCAACTGGAGCTTTAGAAATCTCTCCTTTATTTTCCAAAGAGAATAAATATCAAATCCAACTTGTAATCCTCTACCCCTCACAAGAATAAGGAAGATAGAGGAAAGACCGAAGAGGGATGGAAGTATAGAAAATGACTGTAAAGAGATGAGGGCCTTGTGGGCAGGGGAAAGAAGGGTGGACTGTCTGGGGCGAAAAGAGGGAAGAAAGGTCTAAAAACTGAAGTGAATGCTTCACACGGTATGCAGAGTCCAGAGCTCCACGTTGTAGATGAAGAAACTGAAGACCAAGGTGGTTCTGTGGAACGGCCCAGCCCACACGGCTACTTAGAGCCAGAGCCTGGCCTAGAGCTCTCCTGATTAACTGGTACCTCATACCCTGTCAAGACAAGACTAAAAACAGGATAAAAAAGATGAGAGAAGCAGGAAAGATGGTAGGGAAGGGATGGAAGAAAGATAATCTTAGATGTACAAGGCTAGTAGGTTAACGGAGAATCCTTATTTTAGGACAAAATTTAAAATATCATACTTCTCTCTGAGTGGACACCCCATGTATGGCAGGCAAAGTCCAGGACACAATTTGTCAGCTCTGAGAGCTTCCTGTATAGAATGGTAGCAATTACAGACACAGGCCTCTGAGGGCCTTCAACCACTTGCCCCCGAGATTTTCATGACCAAGCCTTCCCATCTGCAGCATCTGTGTGGCCAAAACCGCTAGCCAGGTTTCATCCCATGCAGAACTCTCAACGTGAGCACTCAGGCAATCTCTGAAACCTTATCCCCTTAAGTGAGTTCTGTATAGAAATGAATTTTGTTCTTTCTTAGATAAAGAAGCTAAATGAGTGTTAATAGAAGTTATGTATCTCACAAGCATATATTCTAACAGGAGGTGGCCCAGTTGGCATGTGATGAACAAGGGACGTTAAACTCACAGAGTGGAGGATGGGAAAGCCTTCCTCCTGGCCTGTCCCTTTTTTTAGGACCCAAAGCTAGCTCTTTTCTGGTGCAACAAAATATGGAGCAACAGACAGAGGCTTTCAGGCTTGCAGAAAAGCCTCACATTGTCTCTCCCCTCAAAGGAGCTGGAGGGATCCTTGGGCACTGCTCTGGCCTCCAGATGCAATCAGCAGGGTCTGTGCTGGGGTAAAGCCATGAAGAGGGTGGAGAAAGCTCCTTCAGGTTTTATTATCCCAACCTTCTGTCCTCAAGCCAATGCCTTCCCAGCGTTTTTCACAACTAGGTGCAAAAAGGCTTTGACTCCTGGCTCCCTCCCTCACCAGCCTTCTGCTCACACAGGACAATCAGGCAGGTATAACAATTGGCCAGAATATACCTGGCTACGCTATGATCCTCTGGTTTGGAAGGGGAAGGCCTAGCAAGCAGGACTATGGCTATTTCATCTGTTTTGTCAAACAGCCTGCATATGTAAGGTCAAGGCTAATTGGTTCATTCATCTATTCCCTGTCAATCAACAAGCATAACATTGAACATATATTCTGTTCCAGATACTATCCTGGGCCAGAGCATCCAGAGATGAATAGAACACATTCCATGCCTTCAAAGGGACTGCCAACATAGAAATTCATTGAGTCTTACTCTGTACCCAGTAAGACACCTGGAAACAAATGCTCATATTGAGAAAGCTGCCTCACTCTATGCTCTACCCTTATTTCAATTCCTAAAAAGCTGAGGATCTCTCCTACCACAGAGCCTTCACAGATGCCATTCTCTCTTTCTGGAATGGTTTTCCCTACTGCCTGCCTCCTTCATCTAGCTAGCTAACTCCTACTCAGCTTTCAAATCTTGACTCCAATTATCACTTCCTCAGGGAAAACTTCTTCACATCCAACCTGGGTCAGCCTTTCTTGTTCTATGTCCCTTTTCCTTCTCAGTTGGTGATTACACACTCATTTGTGTGTTACATAATATCTAGCTCTGCCCCCGCACAGGACATTGAGTTTGGAAGGACTGCAGTAGTGGCTGCTTTTGGTTAACATCAAGTTTCTGTGACAGCACAGAGCCTGGAACAGTCTGAGCACACAGCAAATACTGGTTTATTCTTGCTGAATGAATCAAGAGGAAGATAGTAATAAAATATTTCTATCAATAAAACCTTCATCTTAGTTCTTCATGCTAGATTTCTAGGTGACAACTAGTTATGTAATTGCCCTGAAAACTCCAATATCTCTCAAATGCCAACACAGATCCCAGAGTATGAGTATGGAGATTTAAGAGAGTGGACTCTAGAGTCAGATCTGGCTATGTTCAAATCCCACTTCCACCAGCTACATGACCTTGGAAAAGGCTTACCCTCTGAGATAGGTTGGAAATAGCTCCCCAGGAGATATCCATGTCAGATTCCTGGAACCTCTAAATATCACCTAATCTGTAAAAAGGTCTTTGCAAATGCAGTTAAGTTATTCATCTTGAGATGAGAAGGAGATCCCAGGTTTTCCAAGGGGGCCCTAAATGCAGTCACATGTATCTTTATGAGACAGACACACAAAGATGACATAGGATCAGAAAAGGAGGATGCAATGTGATCCCAGAGGTAGAGATTGGAATGATGTAGCCACAAGTCTAGGAATGCCAACAGCCACCAGAAGCTATAAGAAGGAAAGAACAAACTCCTCTGGAGCCTCCAAAGGGAGAGTGGCCCTGCCAACACATGGATTTCCCACTTCTGGCCTCTAAAACCATGAGAGGACAAGTTTCTGTTGTTTTAAGCCACCTAGTTTATGGTAATTTGTTACAGCAGTCACAGGAATCTAAACCTACCTAAACCTCAGGTTCCTCACAGTAACATGAAAACAATGCCACATACCCTGTAAGGTTGTAGATCTTAGCAAATCAAAAATTACCCAAGGAATGATCCAACCCCAATGGTCATGACTATTCGCAATGAAAACACTTAAATCAAAAGGGGAATTTCTATCAGTCATTTGATAGTTGGGTCTTACCTTTTAATAATCTCAAAGTAAGACACGTCACAGGCATACGATGAGTCTTTTTCCACAGACAACTCAGACACTCTAGTGTTATTTACACACTGCCATAATATTGCCAGGAAAGCAGAGATGTACCTAAGCAGTTAGAAGGGAAAGATCCGGGTCTCCCTCCGTATCCTCAGAACCCAGCTCAGCACCTTCCGTACAGCAGATGCTCGGTGAATGCATGGTGAGTGAATGAGCCCTTAGGTCACCATAGTTCAGACACATTCACTCACTAAGAATATAGAAGAATAAGGGCTTCAGAATGAAGAAATAACAAATACTATTCATCTGTATATAAGTATTAAGCCTCATCCTTGAACCATCGAGCTGAAGATAATGATGACTGCCCAGACTATTCTTATCCAGCATGACAAGGACCCCTGCCAGCATCAAGGTGACCCTAATATGATTAAGTGAGTGTTATTCTCTTTATATATACCTGCCTTTTCAAATGCTGTTAAGTTTAGCAAGGGAAATTCCTAAATGGTTCCTGGATGACTCTGCATTACACATACTCAAAATTTTACAGGTTTTCTTTATATTTTTGCTTTTAACTTAGAATAAGGGCATAATGGGACTTGATCTGCTTAAATCAACGAGGTTAATTTTATTCTGGGAGTGATGCTTGTTCAAGGGATCAGTGTAGGTTAGGCTAAAAGTTACTTTCATGACTCATGTCCATTTTCACTATTTCTCCTGGCATTATCTCCATCTCTAGGCAATAAATGAGCTATTTTGAAAGCTATCTGTATGTGGAGGTAGGTTAATTTCTTTTCATAGTAGTTTTAGTTGGTTTAAATATGTTGCAGTAATAACCTTAGTAATTACAACTACTAGTGTGATATTAATGATAAATCTATCTTAAATGTGTCAGCGGTATTTTATAACCAAATAAATATGGATCACGAAGACCACAGCCACCATAACAAGGCCAAAACTTTTCATGAATGTCTGTTTGCAAGAAGAGTGGTTGTTTTCTTGCTTTTAATTTTAGGGTGAATAATAGCTGCTGGCCGATCTGAAGCTGGATCAGCATGCATGAGTCCAGACAGGGAGAGGAGGAGGCTTTAATTTAAGATTCTGGAAAATCTCAAGCTGTATTTTAGGGTTGCTACCTTAAAGACCCAGAATCACATGATTCTTAAAGTTTTTTATTTGATTAAAAGATATATGGGAAATGTAAAGGAACCCACAAGACATTCTAACACACATTAGTTGGATATAATGCTCAGTACTCTTTACTCCAGGGAGCTCTAACTCTCCAAGGAAGAGTTCAACTCTTTTCAAGGTCATACACCCATTTACTCATTTACACACATTTACTAAGAGTCAGCTTTGTGCCAGGCACTACTCTAAGAACAGAAAACAATTTAGTGGACAAACCCTTATGCTTATTAACCTTACATTCTAACAGAGAATATGGATCACAAACAAAATTAATCAGTGAATGAATAAGAAACTATCATAAAAGCGTTAAGTGCTACATTGGGAAAGATATAGGGTGATGTGATAGTGACTGGAGTAGCCTGGGAAGGCCCCTCCGAGGGCTGACAATTAACCTGCTCTCCTACCACACCCACTTCTCTCTAAATACAGGAAAATGGAGTCAAACAGAAGAAAAAAGAAGGAATGTGCGGCAATGTCAAAAGAAAGCAAGCCGAGATCCAGCATCTGAATGAGACTTTCCAAAAACTTCATTTGAAAAATCATAGTGAGAGACAAAAGGGCCACGTTCACGATACACCCACTTAATAAACAACAAAAAGTATACCTTTAGACCTCACGTCTGTTGAGAACTGTTTATTGTCAAAGATTTACCTCTTTCTTATGTGCTTATGCCTTTCATGCTAGGCCATATATTTTTTTAAATATTTTGTTTATTTATTTGACAGAGAGGGAGTGATCACAAGCAGACAGAGAGATAGGCGGGGGTGGGGGTGGGGGGAAGAAGGCTCCCAGCTGAGCAGAGAGCCTGATGTGGGGCTTGATCCCAGGACCCTGAGATCATGACCTGAGCCCAAGGCAGAGGCTTAACCCTCTGAGCCACCCAGGCGCCCCCTAGGCCATATTTTATTAAATCCATGATGCCACCAATTGTGAAGTGCAAACCAGTGCCAGAGATGCTAAAATGTTAGACCATGAATGTCTTACAATCTATGAAACAGAATAACTCTGATGCTATTCCTTGTCTTCAGACTTAAGTTTACATTTATTTCCTACTGGAGATCTCAGCATACTCTACAGCTCTACTCCAATGACTTAGCTTCCTCCTCCCACTTCCTGCCACCCTTTTGAAAATGCTTTAAGCAACTGTCATCATTCTTACACCACCTACTGAGCAGTATTTTAAGGGGAATGGGAATTCTCTCTTCCACACTCCCAAACTGTCTTAGTTCTGAACTTCTCTCTTGAATCATCATGTCTCCTACCCAATTCTACCAGTTCTTGATGCTCTCCCCTCACCTTCTATTATCAACCTCACTTCAAGCTTTGGACTTGACAGAGCCAGTTTCCAAAATGCTATCTAGTCCTAGCTATACCTGACTTAGATAATCAGTTTGCTAAGTTGATTTGGCCAAGGACCTTCCTTCTCTGGTCACCACCCTTCATGGGCAGCTCACTCACCAGGGTTGCTCTAGACATGAGAACATAAGGTATGTTCTTCTTCACTTGGAATCATCAGCCTCTATACCATTCTTCCTATGAATCAGAACCCCTTCTATTGGTAAAATACCAAGTTCTCTGTCCTGGCTCCAAGGAGAACCCTTAAATAAAAATCAGGAAGACAATCTTAATTTTGGGCAACAGAAAGTAAGATTTTAATTTAAAGAGTGGGGGATATATTCTGACTCAGAACTAAAGGAAGTGTGTATAGTGGCAGTACTAGGCCAGATTCTAATGCAGAAGCAGCCCAGAGTCCTGCCCAATCCAAAACAGAAGGTATTGAAACATCAATCAGTCATCATCGGTTCGTCATGGAATATATTTATGTACTTTACTCTCACCCTCTGACAGAAGAACCAAAGTATACGGAGATATTTTTGTGAAGATTTTTAAACAAAGATGGATAAATTAACTGAGTCATCTAATAATTGAAGATCAGAAAGTAGAGAACACACCATAATCTTCCCCCACTCAGTCTGAATGCCAAACAGAGCCTGGCAGGGAGAGTCAGGGGTCTGGCTATGGCATTGTCTCCAAGTCAATGGATGCCACGCTCTGGCTATGCTAGACACATCTGAATGGGTGCTGAAGAGTCTAGATTCACTGAGAATGTTCTCTGCACAATTTAGGAACAGTCACTCCAGTAATACTGAAGAAGAGTAGATGGACATCCCCATAACTGTTCATCTGACGAAACCAGAAACTCTAAAGATAGCCCCATGAATTAGCAGTTCTGTCCTGAGGGACAACTTCGAACAACTGACTGCTGGATATTTAGTAAGACTCCATTAAAACAAATAAATAAATAGGGAATCCTGACACAGATTTCATAACCTGTCCATTCTCTTTATTTCTATAAAAGGCACATTTTATTAAAATAAAAATTCTGATGATTTCACTGTTCTATTTCAACCTATAGAGAGAAATAGAGGAGACTCTCATTAGATGGAAATAATGGTGATGGTATTGTGGTGGCTGTGATTAACTCCGCTCACAACTGGAGTTAATATTCCTTCTCCTCTGCAATTTTTTTTTACTACACTCCTGATTTTCTGTTTGGAGACATCATAGACCTGTGCTGTAAACTGTCACACAACCTCAAGTCAAACATTTATATGTGCTAAATATGAGAAAATGCTGCCATTTTTATCTGATTTGTGATTCATTCAGATGCCGTTATCTATTTTTAATTAAATAATATAAAATATGCATGGTCAGCGGTTTGACTTTTCATTTCCTTACTATGTCAGTAATTCAACTTGATTGTTCCCACCTACCCTGAAATTACACTTGAAGGATGTAACCCTTGCATGGTACTCATCCAAAATCTGAAAAAGTCAATCCCCTGCTAATTATAGGCACCGTCCAACCATACCTTGGATAAAACACGCACACCAAAATATGCCAAAGAATATGATCCCTCAAAAACACAGTGTGCTTTTTCAGTAAGGAGGCAGCAGCCTTCCATGTCTGATCTTCTTCTGTTTCATCCTTTTCCCCAGTGTCATATCCCTTGTTGATTTATAGTCTACTGAGTTCCTTAAAGATCCACAAGACTCCCATGGAATTGCCTAAGGCACTGGAAGAAAGAACTTTACTCACAGGCTGTTATGGACTTAGACAGTTTACTACTTCATTAAGGCTGCTCTTCCCCTGGACAGTTTGCATATTGCTGTGCCAAAGAAGGCACTCGCTTATTCCTCAGTCTCCTATCCCCACCTTTTCCACATTCTTCCAAAGAACAAAGACAATCTGAAGACAGAGGAGTGAAGAAATGAAAACCCAAATACATGCAATCCCTACTTTTCATTATTATTATTACTGAAATTTGCTCATCAAATCTAGCAAATTAATTCTTCTGGCCTATTTGACAGGGTGCTGCTGTTCCATATGCAATTTTTTTTTTTCAATTTAGAACTAAATTGGACAAGGACTCTATGGAGGAATTCTGGATACTGGAAAGGTACAGAGTCCTAGCTGAGGAAATACACACTCAGCCTTGCTCCTGATGAAATGGGCAGTGTCCCTGGGAATTTATTTCCCTAGGATATTCTTGAAATCTCTCAAAGCCAGAAGTTTTCAGGACCAGGCAGCTCTATTCACAACCCAAATGAAAATAAAAGAGATTAGTTAAATGATAATAACCAGGAGGTGACCCTAAAAGCAAAATCTTCTTGTAAATAAACTTGATTTACTTACATTTAAATGTGTGATTGCAAAATATACATATATATTTTCAGCCAAACCATAGAACTTCTGCTTAATAATAATAATAGTTAGCACTTATACAAGCACTTTACATCTGCAAAGTGCTTTACAAACATTAACTAATTAATCGTTAACAACACCCCAGTGAGATAGGTAAGTATTATTCAAGTATTCTCTTGAATGTTCAAGCCAGGATTACAGCAACTCCAGAATGGGTTAGTGCTTGAGTGTGTGAGCGTGAGTGTGTGTGTGTGTGAGAGAGAGAGAGAGGGAGAGAGAGAGACGGTGTGTGTGTATGTGTGTGTGTGCCCTGCTCCACTCTTACTAAATATAGGACTTTGGAGTATCTTATAAATGGAAAGACGGCTCGTCTGGGGTATGTTTGAAGCCTTTCCAAAACCGTGGCTTTGGAGTTTCCCTAATAGAACCAAAACAAACTCTGAGGTGGTTTTTCCAAATCTTTGAAGTAATTGGGTAAGGAGCGGTTTTACACACAGGAAGCCAACCGCCCCCTCCCTTCCCACATTCTTCACTTCTAGGTGTTTTGGTTCTCACCCTCATTTGATAACAAAGACTAAAATCTCACTCTTAGAAGGATTTCGTTCAATGGCCAGGAGAGTAGGCGCATAAAACACGGCATAGCATGAAGAGCCTGGTATCCTCAGGGATAGATAAGACATGAGCTTAAAGAGCAACAGTTCTGGAATCTTACAGTAGGCACCAGGAGAGTGAGTCAGGGTGCTGTAGAAACCAAAAAAATAACTATTAAAAGCCAAGGGTGGGCCTTGTTGGAGCAGGGGCATCTCATCTGCCCCTACAAAGGGTCACAGAAGACATTCAAAATGCCTGTGACAAACATTACCTCTATCCTTTGGCTGAAGGCAGTGTAACCTCAACAAATGAAGGCCACTGCTGAAGCACTGATCTCTTTCCTGGGTCAGATAACACGCTGCCAAAAATGACCTTGGATTTTTTTTATTGATTTCTTCATTTATTCATTAATAATAGCCAGTATATACCGAGCATTTCCTCTGTGAAGGGCACTATGCTGAATTCTTTAGTTTTATTTGGTCACTTAATCTTCACCACAATCCCCTCAGGAATGTTCTATTAGCCTCATTTAAAGATCAGTAAAATGAGGCTTAAAGAGGTTAAGTAATTTAGTTAAGTCACACAGTTAGTAAGAGTCAGGATTAAAACCCAGACTACTAGAACACTGATTCCAGTCTCTCCACTCTACTCTATATTCTTCCATTCATGTGATTACTATCTGAGTAGATGCTTGGCCTAGAATAAGGTTCTGGGCATAAGTACTGAGCAAACAGACATGATTTTGCCATGGTAGAGAGACAGACATTGGAAAAAAACAAAACAAAACAAAACAAAAAAAACCTCACAAATAAATATGTCATTTCAAATTGTAATCAGTATTGTGAAGGGAAAATCAGAGTAGTGTGAGAGATACAGGAAACATAATTTACATCAGAGAATCAGAGAAGTCCTCTCCAAGTAAATGACATTTAAACTTGAACCTGAAAGATGACAGGAGTCAGCCAGGCAAAGAAGGAGTAGGAGAGCTTTCCAGGCATGGGAACGACAGGTGGAAAGGCCCCAAGGTAGGAAGGATTTCAAGAAAATGACAGCAGACCAGTGTGGGGAATAGATAGTGATCCAGGGGGACAGGCACACAAGATGAGCTTGAAGAAGGGAGCCAGGGCCAGATCATCAAGCAGGGCTTTATGAACCATATGTATCAGTTAGCATTAAGTTCAGCTGTGTACAACGGAAATGCAGAAATAACAGTGGCATGAAGAAAACAGAAGCTTATTTCTCTCATACATCAAAGAAATCAGTCCAGGGTGAGTATCACAATTCATGGCTTCAGGACTACGATCCCTTCTCTATCTTTTCACACGGCCATCCCCAGCACGTCAGCTTTTTTCTGACATGTCCCGTCATGGTCCAAGAAAGTTTGTGGTGACCCAGCTGTCACATCTGCACCAGGCAATAGGAAGGAGGGTTGGAGGGCTGGCCAAAAGGGTGCCCTTAAAGGATCCTTCCCGGAACTCCCAGGTCACATTTCCATTTCCATATCTTTGGCCATATTGTTACATAAACCCACATGTTTACAAGGGTGGGAGGGAAATGTAATCTTATACCCAGGCAGATTCTGTTTCTCAAGAAGTGGAGGAGAATGGATATCAGGAAGGCCAATGGTAGTCTCTGCTATACTATGATGGAGAGTTTGGATTTTATTGTCAGTATGACTCAAAGCCTATACAAGTTTTTAAGAAGGAAAGAAACGTTACCTAGTTGGCATGCTTAGAAACTTTAGCTGCTTCATGAGAATATATTATAGAACAGGTAAGAGTAGAAACAGGATATCGCGATGGTCTAGGAAAGAGATGTTATGGCTTTCATAATGGGAAAACATAGTAGAATCAAGGTAAATGTCAGAGATGAAAAGAGTGGAAATGTTTACATATTTAATACAGGACTGGAGCTGTGGGAGTTTTCCAGGAAAATGCCTAAATTAGTGACAGGTACAACCATATGGCTGGAGGTGCCACTTACAAAGATGGGTGATACTAGAGAAAAGAAATTTTTGGGTGTGAGAGAAAGAGATTTCAGCTCTGGACACCTTAAACTCAAAATGCAAGGGAGTTATTCAGAAGGGAAACAGGGAGTGTGATGTCATGAACACCATGAAAAAAGAGTATTTTAGGAGAAGGGAGATGTCAACTTTGACAAATGCTACTAAAAAGAGATTTGAAAAAAATGAACACTGAGTAGTCAACATTAGATGGAGCAAAATGGAGGTCACTGGTGACCTCAGCAAGAACAGTCAGGAGTGGTAGAGAAAAAAGCATATGTATATATATGGAAGAACAGCTGCGAGGTGAGGAAGTGGAAGAGGAAACATTTGTACAAATTTCTTTTGTGTGGCTTGGCTGTGAAGTACAGTTAGGGTAGTAACCAGAGGGAGGAACTGGGATGAAAGGAAGACATCTGAAGAGTACTAATGCTTGCTTGAAATCAATGGAAAGAAACTTGTAAGGAATAAAGGTTGAAGATGCAACAGAAAGAAGGGCTTGCCAATCAAGATCATGGTCTAAGAAAAAAAAAAAAAGAGTACTATCTAGAACATATATGAAAGAGCCAGTCTTTGAGGAGAGTATGCATTTTTCGGTATCACAGGTGGGAGCTGGACAGGACAAGAATGGAATCAGATATGTTTATTGTTATGGTGGAGATAAAATTAGAAAACATTTCTCCAATGCTTTCATTTCTCCATGGAAATGCAAGTTACAACTACAATGAGAAACCTTTCCCATTTATCAGATTGGCAAAGATAAAAAGATGAGTAGCATGCTGTGGTGGTGAGCCCGAAGACACTGGTATTCTTCTAGACTGTTGGAGGGAACATAACTGGAGTAATAGTAAATCTATCTATTTGATAGATACTGTGGAGAGAATTCCAACAGTATCTATCAAAATGGGAGACACACCCTTTGACCCATCCAAAATATTCTAGGAACTTATCCTACAAAAGTACCAACACATATGCAAAATGATGCAGGCATAAATGTATTCATTACAGCATAATTTGTAATAACACATTGCAAATTAACTATCCATCAACAGTAGTACTACAATATTATAAAAAGAATAGGAACATTCTCCATATACTGCTATAGATTTATCTCTATGAGATATTATTAAGTTAAAAAAAAGAGCAAAGAGCTACCATATATGTAAAAGAGAGAAGGGAGAGAATATACATGTATATTTGCTTTTTTTTTAAGCTTTATTTATTTGAAGGGGGGGCAAGGGAGAGGGGCAAAGAAAGAGGGAAAGAGAATCTCGAGCAGACTCCATGCTGAGCACAGAGCTCAGTGCAGTGCTCGATCTCACAACCCCGAGATCACAACCTGAGCCAAAACCAAGAGTTGGATGCTCAACTGACTGCACCACCCAGGCACCCCTATATTTGCTTTTATATGCATGAATTGTCTCTGGAACACAAAGACTGAGATCAATGGTGGCCCCATGTGAAGGAAAACAGGGAGTACAGAGAACTGCTGTAGAACGGTGACTTTTATACCTTCTGAATTTTGGACAATTTGAAGGTATAGACTAATAAATAAAATTATGCTTAAATAAAGTTAGAGAAAAAGCATTTATCTAAGTATTATGAGGCCTGGTAGACCAAGGAGGTAGGAGGCAGAGATGACAGAAGGATAGGAGAAGAAAGAAGATGCATTGGACTGTCAAGTGTGGGAAAGCAAGCCTACTAGAGATAGGCAGGAAAAATGCTGGGCAATGTTGAGAGCCTAGTTGAAGGTTGTGAAGGTCAATATACAGTGGCCATACGTTGCTTGGTCATGTGATAATCTTCTCTTTTCCTCCCTTCTATCCTTCCTTCCCTGCCCCTCCAAACCCCCTTCTCAATCTTTCAATTTCTTTCTCTCTCTTGCCAGAAATGTCTTGCTGTTTAATTACAGGCACAAAGATAATAGGTTGTTAAGCTCACCTAGAGTGTGTATTTTCCTGCCAGGTGGAAAGGAAGGAAAGAAGGTGAGGGTATTTGCAAGACTGTGAGTATAACCAGCTAGATACATGGCAGGTGAAAGTGATAGAAAGTGGAGGATTAGTCATAACAATGTCTAAAAATGTTCAAGTGGGGATCTTGAGCAGGTGAACTGTAAGAAGAAAGTTAACTTTTTCCGTTCCTAGAATGAGCCAACAACAATTTTCCTGTTGGGGGAGGTGGTTATTAGAAAATGTTCAGATTAAGAGTAAGGCAGGGAGAGAAAGGGGAAAATATAGGTTATGTGGGAGTCACAAGGGCAATGAAATTGTGGCCCAGAAAGGGATGTAGGAAGCAGAAGAACAGCTTCTCTGGATCACGCCCCTGGCACATATGTGGATTAAGGTCTTCTAAAGTCAATGCTGTGGAGGCTTTGTGCTTAGGACAAAAGCAGTCCAATAGTCAAATTAAAGAGGGGAGGGTTACAGGAGGATTGCTTAAACCATATTTACAATTGAAAGGGAGTCTTAAACATATAAAGAAGAGCAATGCTAAGAGCTGGGCAAGTTCATTATCAAGAAAGATGTCATTCTCATTGGTCTTTGAGAAAGAAAGCTCCAGAAAGAGACTCCCACAAGACCAGCTATGGAATTATCACTGTCTTAATTCACAGTTCTAAAACTTCTTTGATTCTTGAACTCCTATGCTTCCAATGGGTCTAGGTTAACCATAGAGTGAAACTAAACTCTAAACAACGTATCAGGAAATCCTTCTACCCATGGTCTACCCCACAGAATCAGCAACTCTGATTTCCTGCTTAGTTCAGAAGGAATGTATCCACAAGGCCCAAAATATCCATTATTATACCTCCTTCCATGCTTTTGTTTATGTCATTTGCTCACCTGGAAAAATCTTCCTCCCTTCTATCTACAGTCAGCACTTCCAAAGTCCATGTCAAGTCCTCCCCTCCCCTCCAGAGCCATCTGTCTAGCAACTTAACAAAGCCCAAGTACTCAAAAGGCAGCCCAACTTCCAAGAATGGTTCCCAGTTCTGTTGGCCAGAAGCCTGGGGAGAAAACTCATTCATTCATTTGCATTGAAAGAGAAGCAAACACTGGACTCAGGTCTCCCCAAAGGGTTGTAGGCAAGAGAAATGCCTCCTCTTTTTTTCAGGGGAGCAATCTCAGACCCTTAAAGATCAGGTTTAAGTCATTTCCTGACCAAACACCAGCACAGTTCCTATGCAACTCCAGCCAGGTTCAGCTCCTCTGGAAGACTCAAATGTAGTTCCTGAATTAGTAATTCCTTCCAGCTTTGATATCTTCATTTGAGAGTTCCAGAGAACAGAGTGTTTTTAAAAGGAAATGGGAGAAGGGATGCTCAAGGGGGGCATTATGGTGGGGAGAGAAGAGCTGTAACTTTTAAAAACGCATCTGGATGAGTGAGACTAACTTCCTATGACTAATGTCCCCCAAACATTAAACTAATGATTAAACTAAAAAATGCAAATCCCCAAGATGTCATATGCTGCTGGGCGGACTGATGGAAAGAAGCCTTGCAAACAGTCCCAACATTGTGTGGGGAGTTGGAGAGGAGATGTGCATGAAAACAACGGAGAGCCATATGGTCCTAGCCAATGGTCAACAACCAAAAATTCAAAAGCAAAGAAAGAAAACTCCAGAGCTACAGAGAAATGTGATTCTCCTACTCTCCTACTCTCTCTTATTCTGGCACTTCTCTGGAAGTTCTAAAGTGATGGGGGATGGAGAAGAGAGCAATACCTCAGGAAGCAAATCTGTAGGCACAGCCCTCTGGGGCTCTGCTCAGCAAGCTATGTGACAAGTGATGATCTCTACCTGCACAGAGATTCTCCATCCCCAGAGAAATGAGTGAGTGTGTGACCTCCCAAAAGCCATGCAGGTCTCCTCTCAATCTTCTACGTGGCCCCAAGAAACATGACAGTTTCCCAAATCAAGAGGAGCCTAGCATTAGGATGTCCTGGAATTAGCAGGACATCCCAGAAAGTACAACAGAGATGCAACAGAAGGTTCCTCTACCTTAGTGGCAACAAGGACTCAGAAAGGTCTGTTGTGGGGGTGCAAGAGACTTAGCTACCTTCTGACCTTGAAGGCTCTAAAAATTATAATTACTTGATTTGGGGTATCTCTTTGTTTCAAACTACTACTAAGCAAAAAAGCTGATAGTGTCCTTTCCTCTTCAGCATATGCATAACTTCACAACAGAGGTGTTTGAATTGGCATTTAAGGCCTTCTGGAAGGTCCAAGGAGCCCCCATTACTGCATGCCATATTTTGCAAGTACTTGCATTTTAGGAGAAGAGAGTCATTGCTTTTACTCAATTTTTAAAGAGACCTACTAACTGAGGTTGGTTTAAAACTACTGGTATGCTTCATGTAGCCAAGAAGTGACAGTCTTAGTTACGGAGAATAAGAGATTATATTTTTCAGAGGTTTGAAGGACATGATCATGGGACCTCATTAGAATCTGGGCTTGGGTTCAGAAATACCCACTTTAGGGGTGCCTAGGTGGCTCAGTTGATTGAGCATCTGACTCTTGGTTATGGCTCAGGTCATGATCTCATGGGTCAAAGGACTGAGCCCCAAGTCGGGCTCCTCATTCAGTGTGGAGTATGCTTGAGATTCTCCTTCCCTCTCCCTCCCTCTCCCTCGCTCATGTGCATGTGCTGCCTCCCTCCCTGCCTTCCTCCCTCTGTCTGTCTCAAATAAATAAATAAATAAAATCTTATTAAAAATACCCCCTTTACAGACCGTCCTTATTGGAGTAAAAGAGATAAGAATACGATATGCATTCTTCTGCTCAGGGTATATGCCTTGATCTGAACAAATGCTATAAATAAGAGCTCTTTAATGTAGTCTTATTTCTAAGTGAGATTAAAGAACAAAATGCCCAGACATACCCAGAAGTCAGCCCCATGACTCTGCAAACAATATTAAATTACAGACCTTACAGGACACATCACAAACCAATATCATATCATTCAATGATCACATATCCTTTTAGTCTTTCTATTGATATATTTGTATATTTATCAAACAGTTTCCGAGTTTGAGGAGACCATAATGACACCTCTCATTGTGCAGAAGAAGAAATTAAGACCCAAGGTCACAGAGCAGTCCTGTCCCAGAAAGCATCATCTTCTGAGTTAAGCCCCAGAAAACAGCTGTCCAGACTCTGAAGCTATGGAGAAACTGGTCCAACCTTCCTAGAAGACAATCTGGCATTTTCTCAGGGATGGCACAGTTTCATGCTGTTCCCTCCACTGCCAGAAAGCTGCTGCCACAGAGTTCTGCTTAAGCAAGCTGGAATGAGGGTGGCAATTTCTAACAACATGGTTTGTTTGATTGTTCAGTGCTTGCTCTCCAATGACTGTCCATGAAACATGCGATGTACGAGCTGCCAGCCAATCACCTCCTCAAAACGAAGAACAGTGAGTCCTTGCATCTGAAGGTGAGGGAAGGAGAGTTACACCATTGTTGTTCTTGTTTTTCCTCACCAGCTAGGACTTTGGTAGGTACGAGGAGTTATGGAACCTTACACAAAGGAAGGCTGTCTTTCCAAAGTGGCAGCCATCGGGGTCCCAGGGAAGACCAGGAGCTGATCTAAGAATTAGGTTAATCTTTCAGATTGACATTTTTGAAGCATGCAGGCCAGCTATTTGTAGAATGTCCCTCGATTGTATTCTGGTTGCCTGATACTTCTTCATGATTAGCTTCAGGTTATGCATTTGAGGTGGGAATTCCTTGGGACATCACATGAGAAGGCACATGCTGTTTTTCCTGCTTTCTACCTCGGGTCTGAGCTGTGCACTGGGACTAGGGAATGCAGTCCTCAGAGACACCACTCAGACAGCAGCATGCCAGGCTTCCAGCTCAAAATGAAGAGATCCTCTTGAGTCAAACCTCCACCCCCAGCTCCTCCTCACTCAGGCAGCATGATTACCAGCTTGGTGGAGTTCGGTGGAGGCGGCCCACAGCAGGAGCACTGCGGGCTGGCAGCCCAGAGCTGACGGGGAGGAGGACTCCATCCACTCCAGGTCCTGATGTCACCCCGCATGGGTCTCGCATCCTCAGGGGGCTGCAGGGGTAGGAATGGAGGAAAGGGCCACCTCACTCCTGTCTTTCTGATTTCCGTCTGGGAAGCTGAGAGGCCTGCAGGGTGACCTTCACCACGGCTGTACAGCCAACGCCCTTCTGGGTAACTTGCTGCCAACCATAGGTCACCCAATCAGTCCGGGGCTTGCTTCCAAACATTCGTTCCCAATCCATTATTCATCTAGGCAGGATTGGCCAAGGGGAAGAGGAGACGCAGCTGGAAGCGTAAGATCACGCTCGCCCTAGGCAAAACTGTAAAGTCCAAATAGCTTGTTTGCAAAGGCTCCTGTTCTTTCCATACATTTCCCCTTTTTCAGAAGTAATTTTCTCCCTGGGGCCTAAGGCTCCCAAGCACTGCTGAGGAGAGACGGCATCTCATTCACAGTAAGATGGTGGGTGCTTCCTGCAGATTCGGAGTACCATGCACAATTTTTAAAAAGGAGGACTCACTTTCCCCTGGTGTGATTATTATAAAAAAAAAAAAATGATTGGAGAAGGGTGGGATGTCCACAGCAATGGGGGAGCCGTGTAGGGTCTTCAAAACATCCTTCAACTCACTCCAAGGAGCCCAACTGCCTGTATGAATCTGAGGCTGGTCAGCCAAGGCTTTAGTACTAAACCCTGTGCTCAGCAGTGCTGCTCTTTCTAGCAAGCCCAAGTCCCAGGGAGCTCTCATCAGGAATAAGGAGAAATATTTGCAAAGAGCACTGGATTAAGTAGAATCCACTCCACCACTCAATCTGTTTAATATGTTGGTTACTCCTCACCAGGCCTGTTTCTTCATTAAAAAAATGAGACGGTCCAGCTGGTGGATCATGAAGCTCTCTCAGCGCTGAACGGCTGAAAGATTATATTCCAGCCTGTCGTGATTCATTCAAATTTATGGAAATGGGAAGTGGCTTCAGGTTTTAAAAGTTAATAACATTTCAGATTTGTTATGTGCTAGTCTAAGTACTTAACCTGAATTAACTCCTCAGAGCCTCAAGAAAACATCTGAAGTCATTACCCTTACCATCCCCATTTTGCAGGTGAGGAGACTGAGATGCACCCGCAAAGCTGGGGAATGGCAAAGCAAGAAGGCAAACACAACAGTGTTAACTGTTAGTGTCCACTATGCTATACCACCTCTCAAAGCAGAGCAACAATGTGCCACCAAGAACTGAGGCAGGTTAGGCAGGGCTGGGGGCGAGAAGAAAGAGAACTAAGGATGCTGGCCCGGACTGGTGGTCGGGCTGCCCCAAGCTTTGGGGTTTACGCACAACAGAGTGCATGGCAAGAGACTGAGCAGAAAGCACTCCAGCCAGACCTGTATGACCATATGCAATGAGCTCCCTTGCTGTCACCAAAAGTCTCTGAAAGCCTGTGGAGGTCTCTGAGCAGAGCTGGCAAACAAGGTTCACCACAGACACACAGGGCAGCTCATGCAGTCCTGCACCCTCCACAGCCAGCCTTCTCGAAGCCAGCCTCTCCAGGCTCGCTGATACATGGCCATGATTACAGGAATGGATGCCTGAAGGGTGGCCTGAAGTTCTTTTCCCTGAAATTCCCCGTGCCTGATCAAGCAGACCACAGGTCTCCAAAAAGAACATTCAAGAAACTGTTTCTTCACTTTCTGTACCGCTAATGGCAAATAAGCAAAGGTATGTGTATAAATGCGATAGTGTGTGCTCGGGACCCTGCAGAGAAGACAGACAGAGACAGAGAAAAAGATACAGTGACAGAAAGAGACAGAGAGAGACCGAGATTGAGACAGAAATACAGAGAGAGAGAGAGAGATACTAGACAGACAGAAGGGATGGGGGCAAGGGACAGGCAGGCAGGGAACTCTCAGAAAGCCTCAAATCTCATTCAAAGCTTCCCATTTAAATAAATCCAGATCCTACTACCTTGTTTGGGAGCCTCTGTTGGTGTCTTAAAATCAGTGTTTTAGCTCCATCTAACTTTTGCAGGTTTTTTGGTTTTTGTTTTTTGGGGTTTTTTTGAGTTACAGTCTGGCATAAAAGTGCCAGTTTGTTCTGTGGGTGGGTAATGGTATGCTTTTAATTAAGGAGGCAGAGACTAAATTAAACCACATCAAGTGGCTAGTGTTTCTTTAATTTCAGATTGTGGGTCCCTTACCCTGAGCACAAGGAGTTGGGCTAGATCATGATTCCCCTTTAATGGTTATGGCTGAAAAGCTCCATCTCATGACCAGCTTCATAATTGATTAAACACAACTGTGGACTCCCATGATCAGGAAGTGCAATTTTGCTGGTGTCGCTTCAAGTCTAAAATACCTCCAGGGTAATTACAGGCTCAGAGGCAACTCTGAAGGCTTTGAAGTAGAGAAAGAAAAGATTAGGGCGTCCAGAGGATCTGTGCCTGTTCATTTGTCCTTCATGGCAAAATCTTGAAAGCCTTTGGGGAAAGATGCCTCTGTCTGCAGGAGTTCTAGGGTCCAGACATCCCGGCCTAACTGCAGACTGGGAAGGAGAGCAGAGTCCCAGGTCATGGCAAGCGGCCGAGGTCACCACGGCGTTCCTTAGAGAAGGCCACCTTTTCCTGTTAGCTCCAAATCCAGGTTTCATGCAGCTCTGATTCTCCTTGCCTTGGGTTTGGTTTGCCCGACTGGTCTCGACTTAAGCCGTCCACTCGAGCCGGGGAGAAGTGCACTCTGTCTGACCAGCTAAATTATTTACTTTGATAGCAATTATCAAACACTACAAACCACACTCTAAAGGCCTCTCTGCAGTTCACACAGAGAGGATATAAACCTTACTCAGAAATGGAGAGAGTGGAGGGTTCTTTTTTATTTTTTAATTAATAAGAGGTTAAGAAGTAAAAACCATTATTAGTGACAGGACATAATGGGAAAGCCAGACCTGCATTGTTAAGAGGACTATTTAAGAAAATGTTAATGAACTGAATTTGAAGTTCTTCGTAGTCAATCTGGAGACAACTAATGGTTTCAAAGTGGAAAAGTGAAGAGTTATTAAATGTTGTATATTTATTACACTAATAATCAAACTGCCAGAGGCTGGGAGAGAGGCAAATATGGGTCCAAGTCCTGTTTAACCATTAGCTGTGGAAATGCAAGAGATGCACTGGGGTAAAGTTAGCATGTGTGAACATTTGCCAACGCCACTGTGATGAATAGTTCATGGACTAGGACCGGAACTATTCCAATCCCAGGAAAGAGCCCATTTAGCAGAGGACAGAATCGTAACTTAATTTTTTTACTGGCTCTTGGAAAGAGACGAAGACAGTATTTCTGGCAGCTGCCATTTTACATAGTGTGGGGGGTCTGTATTGAAATAAATAAATAAATAAATAATAAAAGACACCTTTTCCAGTTGTCCAAGTCATCCAGCTCTCCCAGGAGGAGGGAAGATGCCTCAGATCCTGGCATGTAGGAAAGCGCTCTTTCTAAGGCAGACATCCCTCTGAGGTAAAACTGCAAAGACCCTCTGGTATCTTTGTGATAACTTCCCTCAGTGAATGGTTCGCTCTGTTTGTAGCAAACTAAACCTCACAGAGTAGAAAGCATGTGGATTCTAGAGACATAGTCTGAGTTCTGAACTTGGAATTCTGGATTTGCCCCTTCTGACTGGAATGAACCTGGCAAAGTCACCCCTCTCTCTGGACCTCAGTTTCTGCATCTGCAAAATGGGGACAGCGGTATCTGCCCTGCAGGATTGGGCCAAAGAGCATGATAAAATGTGTCAAGTGCCTAACAGAGTGGCTGCAACATAAGAGGCTCTGATTTCAGGGGATTCCCTAGAATTGGACTTTCCAGGAGGATAAGTGCACATCTGTGATTTGTGAATAAGGTCTTCCCAGGGCAAATCTGGAGGGGAGTGGGAGAATCAGGACAATAAAGGGGAGATGGCCAGAAAAGGGCTGGATTTCAGGTGAAGTCTCATGGAAGGTAGCTTCAGCCTGATCCTCAGAGGAACTCTAGAGTCTAAGCTGTATCTCAGAGTCACCAGAAGGCAAGAAATTGGGTTTTCATATCCCTGAGCCTGTTTGTCACTGGTCAAGGCCTCCTTGAGGAGATCTGAATTCCCAGGTACTTTTCAGCTCTCCAAACCATGAGCAAAAAAAGCAGGCTCTGACAGTCTGAAGACAGTCCAGAAGACGAGTTGCAGTTCCTGACTGTCAGAAACTAAGTGGCTGGTGGTGCACAAAAATGATAAAAAGGGATCTGAGGGTATGTGGGCAGAGTATCAACGTTGTACACAAGAGTGCTCCAAACATTGTACCATCAATTCTGTGACCTACCCTGAGCTTATCCCACAAGCTCTCTCCATCCATCTCTCCATTGAATGTGGAGTAATGGAGGACAGGGGTCTATCACACTTTTCCCTGAACTCAAGCCAGCAGGGATGTAGTAAGTACTTGCCGTATGCTCTTCACTGCACTAGGTCCTGTGAGAAAAGACTTACTGACATGAAGTGTAGGCTCCACCCCATTCCACTTGGGAGAACAGTCACTCAAATAAACAGCGCAGTAGCTGCACAAAGTGAGAACTCATTCTTAGGGGCAAAAGAAGAAAAGTGGGAAACAAAGCACTTCCTGATTCTGCTGTCACAGGTGAGAAAAAAAATGGTGCCAGTGAAGAATGTACTGAATATAGGATTTGCTGAAAGAATAATTGGGGCACTAGATACCAATGACCCAAGTCCAGGTTTGGGAAGCAGAGCACTGCTCCAGTGAACAGGCACTGTATAAAGCATCACTCTCTCCCAGCGCCCCCTCCTAACACCACCATTGCCGTCAAGAACCCAAAAGGATGAAGATATGAGGAAGGATATTCCCTAGAGCCCGAAATTTGGAACACCCAACTCTTCGATCAGAATTTTCCAGCTGCAAGGAACCTCAGAGATCATTTAATCTAAACTTGTTTTATGATGATGAAATTAGGGCATGCGAGGTTAAGGAAGGTACCACAAGCAATGGCAGAATGGACATTAGAGCCCATGCCTCCTCATTTATTGATCTTTGTAGTGTTCCAAGTTAAATCCAAAATACAAGATTTGCTGGTGTCTGAGAACAGAATCCTTCTGCCCCCAGGGGTCAGCAAACTACGGTGTATAAGACAACTCCTGCTTGTTGTCTTTTTGGGTAAATCAAGTCTTACTGGAACATAGCTGTGCCTGTTCATTTACGTACTGGGTCTATGACTACATCCCCACTACAGTGGCAGAGTTTTAAGTTGTTGTGGCAGAGACTGCATGGCCCACAAGACCCAAAATATTTACTATCTGAACTTTTGCGGAAAAAGTTTTCTGACCCTTCCCATAGACCTTTAGGAGGCGAGCATCAGCAAAGGAACCAGCCAGTGCAGATGGGCTCGGTAACTCAATCAGGTAGCTATCCAAATGCCTTGCTGAGTAATCCTAAGTAACCCAGGAATGGACGATGGTGGAGTTGGCTTGAAACCTCTGCTGAGGAAGCTCATATCATGAAAAAGGTCAGCACGGCTTTCTCAAAGTCAGCCCCCTCTGGGCCAAAGAGGCCCCACATACCACATGCACTACTGGGTTAGAGGACCTTTTTAGTTCACTTAAATACATGAATCAGTGATGAGACCCTCAAAGCTGCCTTCCGGTTCTGCCCTTCGAATGCCAGCGAGAGGCTCTTTCACCTCACTCCATGACAACACGCTGCCTTCTTTCCTAGTCCTCCATGAAATGCCACATGAACAAAGGTGTACACATGTTCCCTGCTTCAGCAGCGCCCGAATTACCTCTGTCTTCCTTCATGGACTAATTATATGTATTTAGCAATGACAGTCCATAAATCTACTCGTTGGAACAAGAAAAAAATTACTGATATTTGTTCTCTATCTGATCGGCTAGTTCTTAAACAAAAGGAAGTGTATTTCACCGAACCACAGGCTCCAGAGGGTTTAAGGTGTACATTACTAGCATTCAGCCTGCAGAGAAACTTTAGTCTAAGGTCCTATATGGGAACTGCTTCACAAATGTCACTACTTCTCCAGCAGATAAATACGATTCAAAACACAGACAAATGATTTCATTAATGTGGTACCTTTATGTAGACACTCTGGGGTCAGCTCAGAAGCCAGATAAAGCTATGCTATTTGCAGATATCATTCTAGTTGTGTTGCTCCTGGGGAATATTCTACTTGAGCAAACCTAAGGTGCTTTTCCACATAAAAAGATTATCCCTTGGGAGTCCTCAAAGTCATATCATCACCAGAATTAATAATTAATAGTGACATAATTATCGTAACATATACTATATGTACTATAATTTTTATATGATGATATATATTATAATATAAAGCATAACACATTACATTTTCTTTAATTTTAAAACTTAGTGGAAGTGGACGGATGGTCTGAGGAACACTTCCTATAACCACGTGAGACCCAACTTTCAAATGAAACCCAGCATTCCTCCCTCCAGTGCCTCAGAAAATGAGATGAAATCACATGTGACAGCCTTCAGTAAGTCTCGGGCGCTCCATGCTTTCACACACTCCGCATCCCTCTGACAAGAACGAACACTGTGGAGAGCAGGAAACTAATGCTCTAAAGTGGAGAGGGTAAGAAAATGTCCTGCAATATCAGCCAGAAGGGCTCCTCTGAGGCCCACGTCCACAGCAGTGAGCAGGGAAGCAGCTCATCTCGGAAGGACTGATAAACTGTCATGTGTACAGCTGCACCTCTGCGGAGAAAAGATCGAGGCCTGGAAGTTGCCGATGCTTTTGGAAAAGCTTCCCCAAGAGGGATCCCTTTTCAGAGGCATTGGGCAACTGGCGGAGAAGTAAAGGTGGTGGTTGTAGGGGTAAAGCTGTCGTGTGTCCCCGTGTCTCTGGAATGGCTCTGCCCATAGTGTGCAGTACGCGCATGTGTGCGTCCTACACTGGGGGCCGGTCAAATGAAGGGAGTCTGGAAGATGATGGAAACCAGCTTTACATAAGCCTCATTCCATTTACACATGCAGCTGAGGCTCCATTCTGTCCCAAGAGCTGTCCTGGGAAGCGGAGCCTTTACTCTACTAATGTCACCAGAACAAGAAGAATCTGGAACTCTTCACGGGGACTCCTTGTCAGATTCTCTGGCAAATTCATTGGAAAGCCCCCAAAAGTAGCAATTTTATCTTCTGAAGGTAAATTTGACTTAGAATAAATGAAACATTGCTCAGAACCAAGCCTGTGAACAAGGTGAGCAATCAAACTGGGGAACCACATGTAGGATTTACGTGAGATAGAGCTAAGAAGAAATGAGTCCGCTTGCCTTGGCTGGCTCAAATCCTGGTTCTGAGAGTGGCTGTAACAGGCAAGTTCTCCGCATACCCTGAACAGTGGCAGCCTGTGCATAAGTAACTAACACTGAAAGACACACTCACTGAGATGTCACTTAGCCTGAGGAAATATTAGTACTACAATTTTCAGGGCCACCAGAGATGCAAGAAGCCAAAGTCATATAAGTGGACTTTTGGTGTAGCCAGTAATAAATGTCTACATATTTACAAGGCAAGGGAGGTCTGCAAAAGCCATCCATGTCCTTTGTCAGAGTTGGGCTAATCATAGCCCATGGACCACATCCAAACCACTAGCTCAGCACCTGTTTTTGTAAATAAACTTTTGCTGGAGCACAGCCATGCCCATTTGTTTACGTATTGCTTACCCTGTTTTCACTCTACAATGGCAGCATTGAGTAGTTGCCACAGAGAACCCATGGCCGGCAAAGCCTGAAATATTTACTATCAGACCCTTTACAGGAAGTTTGCTGACCCCAGTCTTTTGTGATTGAGTCTGTTTTAGAGGCTAATTAAAGTAGGAAATGTGTGGTAAATTGTCTTTCCTCCCTAGTTTTCCTCAATGGCACTTGATCTTTTTATTTGTATGGAAGGTGATAACAAAATTGGGCATATACTTTTATTAGTCTCTAGGGCTGTAACAAATGACCACAGTCTGGGTGGCTATTAACAATAGAAATTCATTTTCACAATTCTGGAGGCTAAACATCCAAAATCAAGATGTTTTTGCTGGGCTATGCTTTCTCCAAAGATTCTAGGGGAGGATCTTTCCTTGCTCCTTATAGCTTCTGGTGATCACCAGCAATCCTTGGCATCCCTTGGCCGGTAGATCATCATTCCAATGTCTGGCTCCTCCTTCCCATGGTCTTCTCCCTGTGTGTCTGCATCCCATGTCTAAATTCTCCTCTTCTTAGGAGGACACCAGTCCTATTGGACTTAGGGCCCATACTATTCTGTATAACCTCATCTTAACTTGATTACATCTGCAATGACCCTATTTCCAATTAAGGTCACATTCACAGGGTCTAGGACACGAATTTTGAGAGGACATTCTTTAATCCAGAACAATTTAGTACTTGGTACCCATTAAATTGTATTTATTTATTTACTTAGCTCTTTGTGATACGTTCCGACCAAATTCTAAGTCAGTCGACCCCCCCCCCGCCACAACAGCTCTGAGGAGCTTTTCCTTCTGTCCTTCGGTATGTCTATGTCTGCTCTCCTCTACTTAGAAATACGTCACTTCTTCTCAACTCTCTAATATCCCCTTTTTCGACTTCCTCTTGAAGATCTTGATCAGAGAAAGCCCATTTAGGGCAATCCTCCTCTTTTTGTTTCCCAAATCTTCATAACACCGAGACTTCCCAAATCTGGGCTATGGCTTCAGTGGCCTCCTCTCATGTCTTGTGGGCAAGACGCAAAAACCTAGCCCACTCTTCAAATGAACACAGTCACTGTCCAGCAAAAAGTAGCAAAGCTGTAACCATTCTCCACTGTACTCTTTTCCCCGTGATTCTTTGGTCATAATTATTATTTTGCCATTTTAGATAATACTTGACTTTGTCTAATGCTATCAAGGAGACATAGAAGTTCAAGGAAATCCTTACCTACCAACAGACAGTATTAATGTTAGGGTTGCCAGATAAAATACAGGATTCCTAGTTAAATTTGAATTTCAGATAACAAGAAATAAATTTTTAGTATAAGTATGGCCTGTGCAATATTTAGGACATATTTGTACTAAAATAAAATCATTTCTGTTTATCTGAAATTCAAAATTATCTGGGCATAATGTATTTTTTTTTAAAGATTTTGTTTATTTGTTTGTCAGAGAGAGAGAGAGAGAGAGAGCACACAAGCAGAGGGAGAAGCAGGCAAAAGGAGGAGAACCAGGCTCCCCGCTGAGCAGGGAGCCCAACATCTGGACTAGATCCTAGGACTCTGAGATCACAACCAGAGCCAAAGGCAGACACTGAACCAACTAAGCCACCCAGGCATCCCAAGGCATCATGTATTTTTATTTGCTAACTCCAGCAACCCTAAATAATAGCCCACTGGCTATTTATAAGTAAAAAGACTTCACTAACTATACTACACAGTTCTTACCTCTCTTACCCTGTTGTCAGTACCTCTGAGGGATCAACTTTTAAGGCCAGTTGTTAGCAAGTAGCACTAAGAATTTGTTTCTCTTTTTTCTCCAGCACCTGAGGAGAAGTCTCTAGGATTTCTGGCAGCATCACCTAGTGGGGCCAGTGCTACCACCATCAAACCACCATCACTCAGTAGCCATGTGGCTCTGAGCAAGTTACTTATCCCCTCCCTCTAGGCCTCAGTCTGCCCATCTGTAAAAGAGGGGCAACCACAGTTGCTACAAGGATTAAATAGTCCATGTGGGAGCACTAACTACACTTGGCATAGAGCAATCATCTAATACAGCCCCATTGCCTAGCATCCTTATTACCCACAGGGATGTACTGCATGACTGGTGGGGAGGGTACAACTGGCCTGGACCTCTCCAGATGAAGCTATACCTGCCTTCACCCAAATCTCCTGAGAAGCTTGGAAAAAGGTGCTCCCTACATAGCTTGACGCTTGTGTCATAGAGCTATTATTACTTTATAAGTAAATGTTACTTTATAAACCTTGTGATTATAATGGGAAAAGCACATTTCCATTGCATCACAGTTTTCTAACCCTATTTTATGCCTTTCTTATTTAAAAAAAAAATACTGAAAAAAAAATAAAAAATAAAAATAAATAAAAATAAATAAAAAAAAATACTGAGATGCTAAGAAACTATAAGTAAGCAGAGGCCTATATTAACTTCTGATGGCAAATCTATGAACCCACTGCTGATGGTGATGAACAGTGGCCCACCGAAGCTGAGAGCACCTAACCAGTGCGTACACA
Source organism: Enhydra lutris kenyoni (assembly GCF_002288905.1). NCBI lineage: Eukaryota > Metazoa > Chordata > Mammalia > Carnivora > Mustelidae > Enhydra > Enhydra lutris. Next base: position 11,583,462 of record NW_019154102.1, read on the forward strand.
GGTATGCCTCAAGAGCCTCAGGTGAAGGCCTCAGGAAGACTGGGAAGGGCCCAAGCCCTGGGCCAGCACTCCATCCATAAACAGTTCATCCGTCTTCTCTAGAGAGCCCAACTAAATGTTTTCATTTTATATTTGTGCCATGGTGTGAAAAATTATGGGAAGCACTGTTCTAGCCTCCAGGGAAAGCTCACAGCTTTGCTACCTTGATCCCCACCCACCAAAATCTACCTTGAGGAAGAAGAGTAACTCTGAAATGGATCAATAACAAGTTAAGTCCTTAGAGAACACAATTTTGGTCATCATATTAAGGGCAGAGGCTTTAATGGATGGGAGTAGAAGGAAAGTAAATAAAACCAGACAGGGGCAAACCATTCTGTGTTTCTTTTGCCTTCCTCATTGTGTTCCCTGCTTAAGGCTCCAACTAGCTCTGTGTCTGATCGGAACATCTCACCTCTTCTGATCCTAGGCTGAATGTTTGGGGGAAGACACACAGAACAAGGACTTAAGCTATCTCTGCTCTCTCCTTGGGGGAGGGCACTTGTTTCTCTGAATTGCCCATTTTTCCCCGTTGACGGTGAGAGACATTAAGTTCCAAATGCCCAGGTCAGGAGATATATGGGCAATTCAAGAGGTCGGTATTTACCATCTCTGAGACTCTAATCTGAACAATAGGCAATGATAAGGCATGTCACTGTAACGCCATCAGGTGCAGTGAGGAAAGCATGGGGGCAGGGCTTAAACAATTCTTGGGATGAAACTCAACACAAAATCTTGTTTTGTGACTTTGGGCAAGTCAGTCACTAAAATTCTCCGAGCCTCGTTTTTTCTCTCATGTGAAATGGGGATAATAACACCTTCCTCATTGGAATATTGTAGAGATTTAAGGAATCAGCATAAATAAGAAGCAACATTACATCATCCTGCCTGATACACAGAAGAACTTAATAAAGACTACTTTCCTGCTGTGCTCTTCCCTGCTTCCCCATTTTTCTCAGAGAATCTAGTATGCTTCCACAGATCTGCTGTCCACAGAGAAGCCCTGCCCCTGTGGCTCCATCTCCCAGGCAGGATTTGTACGTGGTTGCCTCAGTTGCCTGCTCTCCAACTCCAGCCTCACTCCATGCATTCCTAGTGACCACATCCTCGCCATCCGATGGAGGTCCTCAGTTCCATTATCAGCATAGAAAACCAGCTTTAACAAAGCCAGTTTTTTAAGAGAAGCTTTTACCATCTTTTAAAAATATCTTAAACCTATTTAAACAAAATAGCATCTTTCTGAATGGTAATCTGATGATCTTCATTCTTCCCTGATACTTCCTATTCCTGGGCTTGAGTCATCCTGAGATGACCATCAGTACCACAGGCCAAGCTCATCCCCCAAGACCACAGACCCAATGAGGTATCTCCCCTCCTCAAACACTCTCAGCAGCTCCCCAAACATCTTGGCCTGTCAGTCAAAGTCCTCCAAGATTCTCCCCAAGCAAATATCTCAACTGTGGTCACTCCTGAACCAGCATTCCAACTGCAGCTAAAATGGAAATGATTGCTGTACAAGACCCTGACTTTCTTCTGCTTTTTCCTTCTGCCGTTCTTCACTTCCACATGTACAACCACCCCTCAAAAAAAAATGCCCTCCCCAATCAGCCACATTGACATTGTTCCCTTCTCCAAACTCCCAGAGCCATTAACATGTTCTACATTGACTGATAGATATTTAAATAATAATAAAAAAATTCTAACCTCTTATACAGGCCTCACATAACCACAAGTCTCCTCTAATATTTACATTTGCATGATCTCGTCAACTACATTTTAATCCCTTCAAGGACATAGGTTTTATTTCATATTTCTCTCTGTATTCCTCAGGGCATCTGACCAATGCTTTGAACACAGAACCATGTACCACAAAAATCTGAGGAAGAAATGAACGAATGAATGAAAGGAAGTGCCATAGGGAGTCAGATGCTATGAGAAGCAAGGCTGATGACCTCAAAGTTCAAAGTTCCTTCTACCCTCCTTAAATGGTACTAGCCCGATGTTTGTTATTCTTTTAACACTACGGGCTTATTCCACACGTATTTAATGTCACACACCATAAGCAAACTAAATGCACTGATGGGGGGCACCTGGGTGGCTCAGTGGGTTAAAGCCTCTGCCTTCAGCTCAGGTCATGATCCCAGGGTCCTGGGATCGAGCCCCACATTGGGCTCTCTGCTTAGCGGGGAGCCTGCCTCCTCCTCTCTCTCTCTCTGCAGGCCTCTCTGCCTACTTGTGATCTCTGTCTGTCAAATAAATAAATAAAATCTTAAAAAAAAAAATAAAAAAAAATGCACTGATGGTGTGATTCACAAAGGGTCACAGAAATGGCCCTGCCCTTGAGAAGCCTTCATCCAGTAAAGGGACTTGAGGCATGGTTATAAATGCATATTCATAGAGCAACCTCAAATAAATAAAATGAGGCAAGAGGTATAAACATCCCGCAGTTTGAAAGAGGTGCAAACCTTCTAGTTATGAGAGCTACATCAATGACCAAGGAGAGTCCAAGTCTACAGGAGCTAAGAAGATTCAAGGATCAGGGAGTCCAGGTCAGTGGACCCTATCAAATTTACAAGTACGGTAACAATTCACTCCATCACAACTATACCTTGCCATGAGGTGACACGTTCAGAGATGGCCAGATCTTCAAATACAGGGAAAGCCTTTCATAGAACTCAGTGGCTATGAGCCTTGGAATCCTCATCTGTAAAATGAAAATAACATTAGCTCCTCCATACGGTGGAAATGAGATCAAAATGAAACATTTGTCAAAGGTCTTCTAATACACTAAAGACACCACATATGTCCAATAAATAGTAACTACCACACATATTATTATAATATCTCCTTAACTCTAAGGTACCATGGATTGGAACATATGTCTTTGATTTAAAGTGTTTTAAGAAGAAAAAGAAGTAAAAAAAAAAAAAAGATATGTTTAATGTACTATAAGCAGAATGCTGACCACAGCTATCTTAAAATGCTAAAAAGCTATTTCCTAGTATTGAGGAAATATGGTAGTAGTAGACAGTATGTCTCAAGAGTCCATTGATTTTGCTTAATTTCTTTGGAATTAAGTCCTTATACATCAGAGACCTCAGGATATTCGTGTCTATCAAAGCAGGATCCTATAGTTCAGACCCTGGAGGATAGATTGGGACCTTTGCTCAAGCACGTGTGTGCATTCACGCGTGCACACGCACACACACACACGCACGCGCACGCACACACACACGCACACACACAGATTCCAGATATGGAAACCCAGGAACAAATCACCCTTCACAGTAAACTTGCTCATTGTCTGAGCAAAATCGTGTTCTTTTAAAAATAAAACTGTGAGTGGGAGTGCTTGCGTTCTGGAATAGAGTCTTTTTTTCTTCCCTTCATCCCATGTTCCTTGGCTACATGCTATTATGTGATATTCAGGACTGTCAAACCTTCTGGAGCCATAAGCATTTTTCAGACAACCAATCTCAATATGCATTATCAAAATTAGATCTTTTCTCTGCAGATGACAATTATGTATTATATGGTTACACGCTTATGAGTCTGTGACACCGTATTGTTAGACTTGGGGTATTGACTTTTAACAATATGTTGCCTTATTATATTTGGTGTCGCATTATGCCCGGATTGCAGCATTTGTCCCATGGCCCCACTCAGGCTGCAATTAGTTTCTCAGTAAGTGTCAAACAGCGTTGGGGGGGGAAGAGTGGGTGAAAGGTAACTTGGAAATGATTTTCTTCTGCAACTGTCACTTAACTATCCTGTTCTTCAACAAAAGAACTTCAACTATCTCAGCAAAAGACAAGTTGTATGCTCATCGATAAGACTGCCTCTGAAAAAAAACGATGACTCCGGTGGGGAGGTCAAAAATCCTGAAGGTCCTAGACACCAGCGCATAGTCACAAAAGAGCTGATTGCCAGGCAGGGAGAAAGAGGAAGAACAGGATGTAAGAAATCCCGGTATTTGTTTCTATAAACACAAGCTCGGTGTAGTTTAAACTCATAAACATGCTAAAAGGAGCTAGAGGTAGCCTGTTACTTTGTCATATATTTTTATAGGCCTTTCTGAATGGTTTCAGATTTGACATAGTAACTGCCTGTTACTAGAAATAAACTGTAAGTCAATTCCATGCTGCCGTAATTCACTGCCCAGGGTTGTTCAAAGAGATTTAGTGATGCCCAAGATGGACAGCAACCCCCTTGATGTGTTCATTTTCACTTGGTGTTCTGTAGTGCCTCCAGCCTGCTGACCTCTAGAGCCCCGGAAGGAGAGGACCTTCCTAAGGTGTGACCACTCCCACCAAGTCGGTACAAGACCCATCCTTGCAAGAAAGCAGATGAGACGTTCTCTACAAGTCTCTTCAGGTCTGTCTGCCTCCCTCTTTATTTCTAGAGGTTGACAATCATTGTTCCCATAAGAGTGACCTGCTTTGGAAGAATAAATTAATCCAAGGTCACAATACCACCCAGCAGGAATTAGGTGCCTGGAAAGTAGCAATACCTCATCTCCTCGGCTGGCATTTTCTTTTGGCTCAAGACTTTGGCTGCATCTCCACCATGTCACGCACCCAGATGGAAAGTGAAAAATCCATTCAGCCATCTGGCTGTTTCGGTCTACACAATGCCATGCATCTGGGGCCATCTGGGAGACGGACTAAATTTTTTCACTTTCTGCCTGGTTGTTTGGTGTGGTGTAGATGCAGCCTTTTTACTAGGCTAAAGTACTGGATAACCCTCTGCCCCATCTGAAAAGCTAAAAGAGGAGTCCAGGATAATGAGGCCTATAGCACCATTCTGGAAAATAAACTGAAACTTTGTGAATAGCAGTATAACACAAACTGCAGGAAATAATAAAGAATAAGACTATTGTTTATTAGATAAAGCAAACATAAGAACTGAATCAAGTGATTATTTGTCAACCTAGTTTGTCCCAGACAGCTAGCACAAAATTCTCAAGGGCATATTATTACAATTCTTCTGTATGGTTGGACATTAGTCTAAAAGGCATCTCGAATGGACTCCGGTGCTTAGACTTGTGGTTGAGCTAAAATACATGATTTCTAGACCCTAATTGGTATCTCCTATAAGAGACTCACTCTGTTTCTGAGTTAGTTCTAAAACAAATAATAGAAAAATATACGAAACACTTCCCAAGAATCATATTCAGCTTAACAGAACTTCTGCACTGATTTCAGAAACCCAGTATATTAGCAACACTAGGAGCTTAATAGTGTGGAGTGGAGGGCTGAGAGTACAAAGTGTATAAATTGTGGGAAAACGTAAATAGTGATTGTCAAATTAGGGTTTCCCTGGTATTATAATTAAACATCGTGGAATTCAGGGGTACTTTCTCTTCCCCCAGCTCATTTCTGAAGCTTATCTCTGGCAAGGTCTGGCAGCTTTCCCTTAAATTCAATCTCTGCAGACAGCAATGTTCAATGCCGTTTCTAGAGTTTTCTTCCCATATACTGTTAGGCAAAATATTAAAATAGCTAAATAATAGAAATGGATATGGGAAAATCAGGATTAAAATGTTCAGCATAAAGAGGCAAAGTGGGGACTAGGTCATTGGGCCATCGTGACATGCACCCAAGGACTTAAGACCAACCTTTGTCCTGAAGATGGCTTTAAATTTATTTAAAAAAAAAAAAAAAAAAAAAAAAAAAAAAAAAAGAGGGTGGAGGCCATTTAGGGCCCAGAGGAAAAAAGAAAAGTAAATTTATGAAAGGTAGGCTATAAGGATAAAAATAAGGTCCTTGCTGCTTCTATCCCAGCATTATGAACAGGAATCCCCCTGCACACATTTAAATGGCATGTTCACATTTTATGAATCAGACCCTTAGTTTTAATTGCTTCTTGGACTATAGGCCAATTAAGGATGGGTCGGGAGGGCAGGGATCATTCCCACAGCCTCTGAGGTTCTAAGAGGTGGAGCCTGCTTAGCCTGAGGCATCCATTCACACTTGCATTTAAAAAAAAAAAAAAAAACCGCATGCGCGCGCACGTCCGCGCACACACACAGACTGAGTATATCATTAAACACCTCTAGTAAGTATGCTTACTTTATATGGGCTGAAAGCAAAACCTGGAGACCACAAGTCCCCCTTTGGCCCCATCTTTTCCTTTCAAATAAAATCAATTATGTTTCTTCTTGTCTGAGCCATGGAAAACTTAATACCAATATATACAGACTCAGTACTGTATCTTGAGAAACTGCCAGTAAGTTTGCAAGTCCTCTGAGATCTCCCCTCTTTTTATCTATAATTGATCCCCTACATCTTTATGTCATAATGAGGTTAAAGATTAAGAGTATTTTTTTAATATATTACATATAATACCAGCTACATAACATACACATCTTAATGGACTCCTCGTTCCCACAAAGTAACTCCAATATGGTAAATTACTGAAGTAAGTAATTAAGTAACACTTAATAGGAAGAAAAATAGAATCTGTTATTAAAACTGTATGTTATCTTTTATATGCTTTGACTTATGTACAGAGAATTTTCCCTGCTTTATTTTTTACATAAGAAAATTAAAACTTACTGAATTTATATAAATAATGTATGTTACCAATCATTTCCTAAAGCTTTTAAAATTAACTATAGGTCTGATCACCAGGATTAGTGGGACAGTCTCCTACACCTCACATTTCAGTGCTGAACAAGTCTAAATGTTAATTTTGAGGAGCCCATGATGGGTGGTGAGAGGGTCAAGCTAAACAGCACATGCACCTAGCAACAGCAAATAGCATTTCTCGCTTACGGGTCACAGGTTCAGGTCTCACTCCAGTCAGCAGGACCACAAAGCCGTGACCATTTAGTTGCTCAGGGATCTGATGAATTAAGTTGCTATGAGAAGTCTGGTCACCATCCCAGCTGGACACCTAATCAGAATGAACAGATCGTTCATAACTCACCCCTACTCCTTCCAGCTTCCTTCCCTTCCCCCATATTATCCTAGTTATGGAGTCCTAACCAAGAGACCCCAAATGACTGGGCCTGGAGTCAGAAACCCTGACCTCTGACTTCTAGAAATGTAGATTCCGGTACTATACCTAAACACACACACACACACGCACACACTCTCCAGTATCTTATTCTACATCCATAATCTACCCGTGCACACAGTCATGAAGGAGTCTGGTCACCATCTATGGTCTCGGGAGGTAAATCACCTTCTCTGCTTATGCTATTAATCCGGTGCCTTTTGCTGATACCAAATTATTTGTAATCTTTTTTTTGTCCTCCAATATGCGTACCACACTGCAGATAACCAACCATCTGAACAGTATGAAAAAGTAATATCCCAATTTATGATAAACATTACAATGTAGCTTTCATATTGTCCTAATGAAGAAAGCAAGCAATCAAGATAAGAGTTAAATGATTTATCAGATTTTGTTTCTTTGCCACTGAAATATAATAGCAAACCAGCCTGGCCATTAATGCAGGGACCCCGCATGTGCTCATTACCTCTTTGCCAGGTACAAAGGTGTCCTAACACCTCTGTTTTAATTCCATGATCCGGCCCATAATCCAGTGCTAAACAATAATTAGTATCAACTTGTTAAACAGTAGTTGAAGGCTTCCTTTAAGCACCGCAAATATTCTTTAAGTTCCACAGACAGACGGAGAATCAAAGGAAGAAGGCGGCATAGTTGGGAGAAGAGAGAGGGTAGCAAGAAAGCATTTGCAAGGTTTTTAACTGTAAAGAAAGAATTGTTCTCCTGCCTGGGGACTCTGCACACACTTGCATTGTTTCCAGACCGGCCCCAGCACTTTACTCCACCCCATGCCTACTCTTCAGCACCATTGTACACGGAAGCCCTCCCTTCCCTAATAGCTTGCCCCCACCCCACATTCCTTTTTACCTTGGCAGACTGACCAAATGTTAGACAATTTTCTCCCCTCTTCTAATGTAGTTTAAACTCTCTGCTGCTAATGGCTCTTTTCATGCTATGCATCAAAGTTCATTTAAAATCAGCAATGAACGAAGACCTCTGGCACTGTGGATTTTCCATGGTTTCATTTATTGTGCAATTGTGTATCTGGATAAGCAAGGGAGGACACTGACCACATTTGTGGCGGAAGTGCTGAATGTGCCGATGTGGGAAGCAGAAACAAGGGGCTACAAACTGGTGTGCTTGCCAGAGGGAGGAACGTGCACACTGCACCACAGGCCTGCAAACTTGCCTTCCACACTGCCCCCCATGCCGTGCACCTGGCTGTGTCTCCTCTTCCTGCTCCACCATGAAAGAAAGAAAAGCAGTAGGCATGAAAGGGGTCATAAATGTACTGGCTCATGGTATTTCCACTAGCTTCATTCCTTCTAACCCTGAGTGGAGTCAGGGGTTCAGGATCCATATACCCTGCTCCTTGGCTTGGACGGCTGAACTTCTGTGACAAAAGGGATATAGGAATCCTTCTCATACAGATTGCATGTGCCAGATTTATATTCCCAAGCCAAATCAGAGGTCCACTGACATATCCACCCAGTGTTTTTTAGCATCTTCTAACATGCTTTAGAGAAGAATAAAGATACGGCCCCTGCCTTCAAATGACCTTACAACCTGATCACGAAGAACAAACCATAAGTCGGGAAATCCAAGAGCAGTTCAAGAGGACAACTAAGTAAGAGGAGGGGTGAAATCATAGGTGATTAGAAAGAAGACATGTTAAAGAGTGAACATGGTTAGATCATGTTTCTGGAAGACAGGGTGTGTGCTAGGTCTTAAGGAATGAGTATTATTTTAAAAAGAAGAGGGGAGAAAGGGGAACATTCTAGGCACAGGAAGTAGCACAAAGACTCAAGAAGCCAGAATCAGCTCTCTGTCTTTATAATACATAACAAATAGGAGAGCACACTAGAAGACTTCAAATTTTATAAAACACATCCATGTTCCTTATTGTATTTGCTTTTCCCACTGACCCTGTAGCATAACCACAGTATAAAATAGCACTAGGTGATGGGAAACTGTCATTACAGTAATTTCTAAGAAAACTGACGAGGGCTACTCTGGGGAGTTAAGGGCATCAGATAGACAAGAGAAGTTTAAGATGAAAAGCATGTACTCGCCACCCAAAGAACAAATAATCCAATCAAGAAATGGGCAGAGGACATGAACAGACATTTCTGCAAAGAAGACATCCAGATGGCCAACAGACACATGAAAAAGTGCTCCATATCACTCGGCATCAGGGAAATACAAATCAAAACCACAATGAGATATCACCTCACACCAGTAAGAATGGCTAAAATTAACAAGTCAGGAAATGACAGATGCTGGCGAGGATGCGGAGAAAGGGGAACCCTCCTACACTGTTGGTGGGAATGCAAGCTGGTGCAACCACTCTGGAAAACAGCATGGAGGTTCCTCAAAATGTTGAAAATAGAACTACCCTATGACCCAGAAATTGCACTGCTGGGTATTTACCCTAAAGATACAAATGGAGTGATCCGAAGGGGCACGTGCACCCGAATGTTTATAGCAGCAATGTCTACAATAGCCAAACTATGGAAAGAGCCTAGATGTCCATCGACAGACAAATGGATAGAGAAGATGTGGTATATATACACAATGGAATACTATGCAGCCATCAAAAGAAATGAAATCTTGCCATTTGCGACGACGTGGATGGAACTAGAGGGTATCATGCTTAGCGAAATAGGTCAATCGGAGAAAGACAACTATCATATGATCTCCCTGATATGAGGGAGAGGAGATGCAACATGGTGGGTTAAGGGGGTAGGAGAAGAGTAAATGAAACAAGATGGGATTGGGAGGGAGACAAACCATAAGTGACTCTTAATCTCACAAAACAAACTGAGGGTTGATGGGGGGAGGGGGGTTGGGAGAGGGGGGGTGGGGTTATGGACATTGGGGAGGATATGTGCTATGGTGAGTGCTGTGAAGTGTATAAACCTGGAGATTCACAGACCTGTACCCCTGGGGATAAAAATATATTATGTTTATAAAAATAAAATAAAAAAAAAAAAAGAAAAGCATGTACTCACTGGAATGGTTGTGAGGGCAAGGAAGCAGGAGAAACCAAGACTCTGAGCAAATTTCTCCAGTGGGTGACAACGAGAGTGACACTACTCATGAACAGTGAGGAAGTAGGAAGAGCAGCTTGGGAGGGTTATAAAAACGATGGTCTTGTTCCCTGTTCAGTTAAATTTGTGGGGACTGCGGAAAACCCAAATGGAAATGGCCAGCAGACAGTTTCATGTAGGCATCTAGTGCTCAAGGTCAGAGGCAGACCGGAAACACAGATTTAGGAGTCATCAGCATAAATGTGGGGTCACCGGGATCCCCCATGAGAGGGGAGATGGCCAAGCGTTAAACCTGGGCATTCCACTTAAGAAGCAGAAGAGGGAAGAGTGCTCATTTAATTAAGCCCCATTATGTATGGAAGGCCCTTGTCAAAACGTAAGAATAACGTGTGGAGGTTCATGGATCATAGATTGAAAATGAAATTGAAAAAGACTGGATCTTTGATCTTCTTCAGTCCCGCCCCTTCATTTTTCCAAGTAGGAAACTGATAGTGGGATATAGCGGCTGCATAGTAATTTATTAATCCATTAACATGTAATAATCTCCATGTTCTTATGGAATTCTTTTATTAACTAACTAGGAAACACAGAGCACATAGCCTCAGGCACTGGAGCTATGCTTTTGTTGGCAGTAGCTGAATGGCAATGGGAAGGGAAGATCCAGATCATGGAATACTACAGGTAGGGCAGAGCAGGACCGGGATGTCCTCAGAGAAGGGGAAAATCCCAAGGCATTCAAAGGGTAGGATGAGACAGGAATGCCAGAGAAATGGTGGTGGAAAACAGATGAGAAACATAGAAGAAAATATCCCAAAGATGCTTCCTCAGCATCACTGTGAGCCGTTGTGGGAAAAGCCCGAACGTAAGCCCAAATGTGAAGCCTAGACAGTTTGTTTAACATATGCAGTCTGAGCCTTAGTCTTACTACCTCTAGCTCTAACTTCCAGAGACAGCGTAAAGAGAACTGTTTTGAACTACAGCATTTCATATTTACACAGAGATGTTAAGAATGGAGTCTGTCCAACTCATGGAAGTTTATGAAGCTGAAAGGTCGTATTGAGCAATGCAAAGAGCCAGCATTTGGCATCAAGTATACCTAAGATTAGTTGGATAGCCCCAGGCAAGATTACCTCACTTTGTAGAACCTCAGTAACCCCACATATCAAATGGAAATAACCCGCCAACCTCACTGGGTTCCTGATAAGATAAATAAGATAATGGATGAAGTTGCCCCATAAAAGGTAGGCTATCAATAAATACGAATTCCCTTCCCAGATACACTTCTTAATAAGATATTCAACACAAATACACACACACACACACATACACACACACACACACACACCCATTCATATTTTTCCAATAAATTATTGCAGGATTCTAGATTTAAGAGAAAATTCATTATAAAGAAAGAAAGAGCCTGCAATAGATCTTTGTGTCAGAACTTAAATGGAATGTAATTTGGTTGAAGCTATTTATGACATAAATAGGGGATTCCACTGGATGCCATTAGTAATTATGATGAAAGCAAACCAGGGAGATGAGTCAACTTAAAATAAATAGATACATACATACATACATACATACATACTCACACATATATACACACACATACACAAAGACACTACCGAATCACCCTGAAGAAGAGGCTTAAAGATTAAATTTCCAGACCAACCTCTTTTTATCTGGGTGCAATTTTTGCACCTGCAATTAGCTCCCTCAGCCTTCAATCTAAGAATCAGCTGGTTAATTGTGCATGTAAGTGGCTAATAGCTCCAACTGTGGGATGGTACAGGCCTAGAGGGTCACACACTTTCTTCCTCCACACATTCAATTGTTACGCATTACAGACACACCTACGCATACACATACACAAAGGAGTAAAAGAAAAAAAAAGGAAAGAAGGATTTGTGATACTTCAAGAGAAATAGCATGACATAATTAAGCCACTATGTATTCAAAGAAATAGTAACCCTAAGAAATGTCATTCTTGTGGCTCAGCTCAAGTGTTCAACAATTACCTATGAATGTTTGGGGATCAAACTTGAGTCCACAATAAAAAAGGAGAGAATGATGTGAAGAATCCCATCCAAACAGCCACTGGATTACTCTGGGATCTGGAAAGAGTGACCCTCGTATCTCAGAGACAACAAGGATGTCACAGATTCGGTTGGGGGCAGGCACACTGAGAGGAATAAAATGAGAGATACAATGTTTTGCAGTCAAGTTTGGGCAATCTGCATATGGTAGAACTAGCTCTACACTCTACTTTTAAGTCAGTCTGATGCAGTGAAGGCCATCCATGGCCAGTCTATTATGCAAGCACTCACCAGTGTTGAGCTTATCACCCAGCTCGTCCTCCATCATGCCACTCTAGTCTTGCCTTTCCCATCCAGCTCTGTGGCCTCTGGCTTTCGGCTGCCACTAAAGAATATTGAGGGCATTTTCTCCATCAACTCATCCCACTTTGAAAACACTGACTACCTCTGGGTCATATGGCCCTCTGGGGAAACAACTCCCAATAATCAGGCCTTATCACTCATGATGGAAGACAAGGGCCGATGATTCCAGTTTAAGACCGCAGGAGTTACTTCCAAATGAAATACTGTCCAAGGCCTCAAGTTGCCTGGAAAAGTCTATCTGGTTGGGCAGCTGGAGACCAAGAGTCCAACAGACTCAGCAGGTTATAATTAAAAGGTCAAGGAGTTCCCTCACAATCACACTCAATTTCTCTGCTTGGCCCTGATTCAATACAATGGAGTACACACAGCCTCACCCAATACCATTCCCATATGGAGGAAAGCACTGCTTTGGAGCTACCTAAGGGGGACAAGCCAAAGTGGGGTACTACAAGTTTCTAATGACACTGGGGGCACTAAGAATGGAAAGAGGTTGCAACATTGATTAGTTGCCTGATCTTGGGCAACTTACTTAACCTCTCTGAGGCTGTTTCCTCATCCATAAAATGGGAATGCTATTAATACCTGTTCCACATATTCAATTCATCTGAATAAATATTTATTAACCATCTATTATGTGCCACTGTGAAGATGAAAATAAAGGGGCTATGTGAAAGTGCTTTGCATATTTTTATATTTATATAAAATTTTGCTTTATTTTAGTGTTTAATGGGCCCAGAGCCAACTGCCACTAGACTAAGAAAATTCCAGAAATACTAGAGGAGAGTTCTAGGACAAAACTCCAAGTGACAAGATCTGTAGAACTACTCAAGCCTGGTCAAATTCACTTGGCTGCTCTCCCACATCTCCTTTCTACAGTCTCTGTCTCCACTCTTCGTGCTTTCCCCAGCCCTAGCCTTCTCCACTCTTCCTGATGACCCCAGCCTCCTCTGCAGTGCACCATGCTGGCTTGCTTGCCTTAAGCAACTCCAAAGAAATTCTTTCTTCTCATCAAAATTCCTATGTTCTGGTCCCACTTTTTAGCTCCTGTTCAGCTTGCTAAATTCCAGTGACACTAATTCTCACCTTGGTATGCTGATGACTGATGAATGTCTATTCCCTTTCTCTGGGCCATTTGCATTTTAAATAGGGATTCTTGGAGAGTCCTCGCTTAGGGGAGAAAAACAACAAAGGTGACCACGCCAGCCAGAAACCCTTTTCTACTGCACAAATCGCATCATGCAAGTGGCTGCCAAATCTGTCTATGCACAAGGCTGCTCTGGTTCCCTTGAGATGTCACTAAGGGGCAGGGTGAAAAGAGGGAAGAATGCAGAGTCTGACGCCTCCACTACCTGGGAAGCACACACAGATGTCAGTTGTCAGAGGAGCCTGGGCCCATCAGGCTTCCTGCCCTGTGCAGACAGGCCTGGCTTGGGCCCGGGGAAGAAAGACTGCGGAGCCTGATTTTTCTCCCTTTAGTTCCTTGAATTCCACCCTCCTCCCCACAAGCCATCATTGTACCATCAGGGGTTTCTTGTTACAATTTAATTTTTCTCAGTTGCACACTGGGGTTCTAATCTGCATCACACCAGCAGTGGGAACATTTTTAAGAATCATTTCCCAAGACACTTTTAATATGTTTCCAGTAAATTGTACCTCCACCTGTCCAGCTGGCTGGGTCATTTAACAGTGACACTCCCACTGAGTCCTGAGGGCCCCTGGAGGTTTATTTTGGTGTTTTCCTAACAGAAAACCTGCTCTTGATGAGGGGATAAAGCTTTCCTAATGCGTAAAGGCTACAGGGAATGTGATGGGGACTGCCCACCAGAGAGGAACGGGACCTTTAAGTTTCCTTATGGGAAAGCCTATACATGGGATTAGACAAAGGGGTTTTGAAGATCCGCACTGAAATTATACCAGCTTTGGGGAAGGTGCATTCAAAAAGAAAAAGAAAAAAAAAAAAAAAAGCCGATGATTATTGAGAACCTAAAACAGACGGGATAGTTTATCAAGTATTTTTAGTCAATTTCAATGCTGCTTTCAGTGACTTAAAAGCACACTGCCAGACGTAAACAAAGTTCCCACAGGACAGGAGCCAATGAGCAATCGCCCCTGAATCTGCAAAATTAGAAGGAAAATATAATTAATCACAACTCACTCCTAGCTGACTAGTTGAAATAATACCAATGAGAAAAAGTAAAAAGTTAATAGGAGGATTTGCGGTGGGGGGGATTGGTGGAGGAGCAGGGAGGGACTGTTCCCTCCTTTCCTTTCAAACAGCTTGAGCTTATGCCATTTGGATCCAAGCCGGTGAAATAAACAAGAGTTTTGTTTTTCTGGGTTTTCATTTTCATTTTTCATAATCCAGTTTATTTGACCTTTATTTTTCTGATAACAGAGGGAAAGAGAGAGTGTGGCTGAGAGACGTTCCTCAAAAGTACAGTTGCTGAGACCCATGGGAGGGACCAACCAGTGTGGCAGCCCCTCCCATCAGGCTCTCCCCCGCAGTTGCTATTGTTCTTTCCTCTGAACGTCTTTCCTTCAGAAACTGGAGGAGAAAATACATGAAGCAATGGGTGATCTGTTCTCAATTTCTAGTGGGCAAGCTGCTGGCTGGGACAAGTTTCTTTTCGTTTCCTTGGAAAGACAGAATTCTTTTTGGTTCCACAAATCACAGACAGGTCCTTCTGAGGGGAGCAGTGCGCTCCTCTCTCCAGCAAACTCATCATCCGTGCCTCACCCAGAGCTTTGAGGTCCCCACACGACAGGCCGAATGGCAGTGGGCACCCTTTCCAGAAGGGCCCCAGAGGTCCTTATTCACTAACAAAGCAAGGAGAAGGAAGTGGGGAATTACACCCAGCGACACCTCACCTGCAGCTGTCACTCCCACCTCATCCGTTCCTGAAAGTTCTGGAAGGCTGGCATCTTTGCTGCAGCTATTCATCAATGCCATTTAAGTGAATTTAGAACAATAATTTTATTAAAATGTTTTAGATGCCATATCTCCAATCCATAAAATTTATTGTACCTTTATGCAGAATTATACTGGAGTTGAAACGTATAAATCAATTTATAAGGTCTAATGACACACGAACCCTTAAAAACTAAAGGCAATGTAGTAAATTCAAATTACCATTACAAATGTAAGCTTTGTAGTCAGTGTGTGACCCGCTAAGGATTATATTTAACTCCCCTGAGAGTGGTTTATCATAAAACTTTATACTTTTATTACAGTGAATTATTAAGTCCTCCATGACATGAGTCATTCCTCGCACTGACTATGGCTTTTTTAATGACACTATAATAGACATCTTGCTAATAGCAGGAGGATTGCTACCTCTGCGGTAAGGAGAAGCAGTGGGAGGAGGAGGGAAAGGAAAAGACAATACAGGACACATGCACGGAAAAGCATGTTTCCCAAGGGACTTGCATTAACAATCCTACAGAGAAATGTTGGGAGCCTCAAAACTCAGACCCCTCCATGTTCTGTCCTCGATAAAACAATACCTTATTGCCTAAAAAGAAATTCAATTGAAAAGTCACACGTGGAGAAAGGAAAACAGTTTGTATTTTCCTTAGCAATTTTAGTTTTCCATTAAAACTTTAAAATCCTCTACCTGCTGCTCTGCCATAGATATGTTCCCTTTTGTTCTGATAAGCTTCTCGCTAATAACAGATCGCTGTGATCACATAATGTACAGTGACCCACTGCTCATAAACATGACTTTCCTGCATTGCCCTCCTCCTCTCTATATTGTGTCCACACCAGGGCCCCACAGCACGAGACTCTTTCCAGAGGCCATTTGAGCCTACAGATCATCAAGTGTGCAATCAAAGTCAAGGAATGGGTTTTAGATGAAACCTTTACTCCAACCAAAGCCACGGAAGGGTTTTAGATGAAACCTTCTTGCACTGCACCTACAGGCTGCAGAAAAGCAGTCCCGGTTAGTTAGATATTATATTACGCACTCCTTCTAAAGACTTACTGAGGCCCAGGATGCTGGTGTCACACAACTGTTCACACACAGTGTCATTTCCACATTCGGGACAGCAGGATTTAGGAATCCTAAGCTCCCATTGGGAGAGCAGAGCCACTTCACATCAAAGATGTGTCTGTATTGCCACTGATGAACAGATTCGAGTTAGATATAAGATGGATGTATTTGCAAAGAGAAGTGAAAATGGACACCTGGCCAAGATTTCTATGTATCTATACGCAAGAGTGATTTCCTGGTAGGAATTTCCCATGTATTCTATTTTGTTTTGCTTTGAAAATACTCTCTGGTGATTGTATCTGTATTCTCATCCCTGGGGTCGCTTGGTCATATCTGAAGCCATGATGCAAGGACTGTGAACCTCCACTTCCAACCCAGTGGCTTGCCAACTGCCCAAAGGCATTTATGGCTGATGCGTGCTCTGCCTGCCCACCAATGCAAACCTTAAAGACCCAAAACATATTTATTCTCACTCATACATTCTGACCCATTTAGACACAGAGGTTTTGTTGACATGACTTAACCACTGTGCTGGTGTGACTAAAGAGGCTGGGCAGTTTAGTCAACTGACAACACATTTTTCATAAACTGACTCACTGATTGACTAATTATGGGAATTCCATTCAGTGCTCTATAATTTTATAGGTGCAGGCAATGGAAACTAGAGAAAACCTTTCTCTTTCTGTCTCTGTCTTTCCAGCTCTGTCTCACACACAAATACACACCCACAAAAAACTTTATATAAATCTGTTTTGAAAAGTTTCACTAAAGAGTTCAACAAAGCTTAACAAAGTTCAACAGGAATTTCCATAAACTGTCCCAAATCTTTAAGCTATAAACATTTTCTTCCAAAATGCTATAATTTTCCCCCAAGGCCAGCCACTCTGTCTCCTTCTCAGATATTACCCCATGAGTACAATAAACTCACAGAACTCAATTTAATTTAGTAAGTATTCATGGTGTGTCTGCTGCGTACCAAGGACCCAAAGTTGAACTTCATAAGCACTGCGCCTTGTCTTCATGAAGGTGACTGTCTAGACTCTGGAGCAGGAGTTCACAAACTACAACCCACAGGGCAAATCTGGCCCACCACCTGTTTGGTTAATAAAGTTTTATTAGAACACAGCCATCCGTGGCTGTTTTGGCAATGCAATAACAAGAGTTGATTAATTGTGATAGAATCACATGGCCTGCAAAACTTAAAATACTTACTGTCTGGCTCTTCACACAAAATATTTGTTGACCCCTGGTCTAGAGCAGTGGTTCCCCAGCCCTAGCTGCAATTTAAAAATCATCTGGGAAGTCTTTCAAAAGTACAATCAGTGCCTAGACTATCCCAGACTAATTAAGTCAGAATCTCTGGAGTGTAGGGCCCTGGCATCTCTGATTCTGCAAATGCCGCCCCCGAGCAAGGTGATTCTGCTGCAAAGCCAGAGTTGAGAAGCACTGGTAGATCAAAAAAACTTCAAAGAAGTAATTATAAAGGCAATCGTGAATGTTAATAGGAAGTGAGGCACTTTCAAAGCGAGCTGTTGAGTAACCAAACATTCTAAGCTTCTCCAGGAAGAGAGACCAGTGCTCTCTGCTGCCTGCAGACATTCTGCCTCAGTGGCACAGAGGCCTGTGCCAAAGTGAGTTGACTCTAAGACAGTCTAATCCAGGGAGACAAGCACCATCAGAATTTTCTCAAAGAGAAGATAATCAAATTATTTGTATATCCACTTCTCCACCCAGTAGCTAAACATATGATGCCCTGAGTGAGTTTTAATATTACTTCAGGAGCCAGAACAAGTAAACCAACCTCATCCACCTGTAGAAAGGACCCATTTAATTCAACACCCAAAATTATTCATCAACAGCCACCTAACTTGAGGAACCCTGAAGGGCCTCAGTGACTATTAAAATATCTATAGATGGGTATCTCTGTCAGCTCTGGAATGGTGACAGGGGACCACTCTAGCAACCTTAACTCAGGCTGATTTCCCTCGGGCATTAAGCATGTTGTGCAGGTGGTTATGGAAAGAGTTGAGCAGCTACATAAACATGCTAACACTCTGCTAACAACTCCTGCAAATCAGCCTCGTATGGAACAAATTCAGGGCTTCCAATGAACCTAAGAGGCCTCAGAGAACTAGGGAAATTCAAATTCAGGCCATCTAAATGGGCTAACTTACTTTTAATAAAACAACTATTTATCAGTCACTAACTGTGGGCCTAGAACTGCCTAGTGACATACATTTCAAAGTTTTTACAACTGCACACACACACACACATACACACACACACACACACACACACACACACACACACACACGGTCATCCAAGAAAGGCTTACATAACAAAAGAGACTGTATGATTACATTCCAAAGGGTACAACTCAGAGCAGCAATCCTTTTCTGTCTAGAAGCTGAAGTTATAGGACATTCCTTGGAGGAAGTGGCCCTGAAAACAGAGCCAAAGTTCCATATGCCCACAGGGAGGGGGCTTCAGAATGAACTGATAACTATAAAGGGAAGAATATAGGAATTTGTAGTTGAGTTTAACGGAGGAAAAACTGTTTCCCCCACCCTCTCAGAGTCCCTGGGCGGGTGTGAAAATTATACTCACAAAAACAGATTAAAATAGAAAAGCTCATCAATTTAATAGAAGTTTTATGTGACAGAAGAGCCTTCATAACTAACTGAAGACCTGATAAAGCAGTTAAGTCTGAGTATTTTTACCCTAGGTCTGGTAAAGAGTGAAAAGTCATGGAAAAAATAATATGATAGGACAAAAAAGTGTGAGTTAAGTGTAGTAAACGAAGGGAAATTTAGCAAGGCATGTTTGTTTGGATCCCTTTTGATGTCCCTACACATAAGGATGTAAGGTATAAAGGATATCTGCTTCAAATATAAGGATGCTCCTTTCCTCTGGGTATAGGGAGGGCACCTGTCACATGATGGTCTTTTGATCTGCTTCAGGATAGAAGGGGAAGGTCAGAGAGTCTGTTCTGCACCTGCCATTTCTCCAATTCCTTCAGCTTAAAGTCCTCAATATTCCAAGGCACCATATTCTGGGATAGCATGTTGTGAACCACATTATAAGCCGTAGCCAAACAGTAGTTGGAACCTGGGGAAAGACGACATTGATGGACTAAAGAAAATTCCACGAGGAGAAATAGGAAGCTGGGCGATTGTTAAGCAGAGTCTTAAACCAAACCAAGGAATAATTTCGCTTTCTTTGACATTCATCACCTTCCCTAACAAGGTCCCTGGGAGCTCAGAAGAGTCTTGGGTGATCTGGAGTCCACCCTAGAAAGATTCTCCAATTTCATACTGTGCAAGGCACTTTTATATCTGTTGTCTCATAGTGCTCTGTCAACAACTCCATGAATTTAAAATTATTAGTTATCTCCATTTTGAAGAATAGGTAACTGGAACTGACTTTCTACGAGGTTAAGTAATTTTCCCAAGGTAATAAACATAGCAAGTAGTCAAGCTGGAATCTTAATCCAGTTCTGAAGGTTCAAGGTCAATGTTCTTTTTACTATATGACCATGTTGGGAGATGAAGTGAAGACCAACTTTCTGATCATAAAAAATGCCAGCATGAGCCAGGTTCTTTCTCAGAGCTTCCCCAGCCCTCAGGCCTCAGCTCTAAATAACAATGCCATCTAATCATTAGAATTTCAAAGACAAAAGCCACAGCATCTCTTTATGATCACTGTGATAAATTAGGTCTCCTACCCTTTATATACACACTCAAGGACTGGAAGATGTGAAAGGAAATAAATGAAAAATATGTATATTATGCCCCAGGTAAATTTGAGTTTGTTTTGCACGTTCAATTCTTATTTAGTACCTTGGCCTTTTGCAAAGGCTTGAAGGAAGAAAAGTAGTAAGGAAAGGCAGAGAAAGAAACTGGAAAACTAAAGCGGGAAAAGGAGTCTCTCTTAGACAGGGTCTTGACCAAAAGCTTGAAGCAAGAAATTTTCTCTTCCTACTTATGAAACTTTCTGGCTCTGAGAACTCGAACCCCCAACAGCACAGCTCACTCATACACATCCATCACGGGTTCCAAATCACAGGGAAGGAGGATCATCTGTGGTTGGGGGAGGAGGGTGTGCAGAATCTGGGTTGTAGCTGCATCCAAGCCAGCTGAAAGGGTCTACTGCCTTTCAAAGTGAAAAGACAGGTGTCCTCGGACGCCTGGGTGGCTCAGTCGGTTAAGTCGCTGCGTTCGGCTCAGGTCATGATCCCAGGGTCCTAGGATCGAGTCCCACATCAGGCTCCTTGCTCATCAGCGAGCCTGCTTCTCCCTCTGCCTGCCACTCTGCCTGCTTGTGCGTGCTCTCTCTCTCTCTGACAAATAAATAAAATCTTAAAAAAAAAAAAAAAAAAAGACAGGTGTCCTGCCTGATGTTTTAAGTCGGGAAATGAAGTGAGAATGAGGAGTCACCCAGAAGAGCAGTCTAATTATAGACATCCAAACCCACCAATCTTTCAAGGGGCAGTAAAAATGTCACTTCCTCCAGAGACAAGCTTCTCTTCCTCATGATTACTCCTGCCACTTACTTCTAACCTGAGCTCACACACAAGGGTGTCACAGACTTGTGCCATAGCAGCACAGATGTAGGAAGGCAGGGCTGGCATTTAGACTCTTTTTTTATTTTCTAGGATTCGACACAAGGGGTCATTAAACTATGGGCCACAGGCCCACTGTCTGTGTGTTCCACGACCTAAGAATGTTGTTTACACTTTTAAATGGTTGGAAAGAATCAAAAGAAGAATAATGTTTTGTGACCTATTAAAATTACATGAAATTCAAATTTCAGTGTCCATAAATAAATTGTCTACAGCTGCTTTCAAAGTCCCAACAAGTTGAGTCATTGTGACAGAGACTGTAAGGCCCCCCCCAAGCCTAAAATATTTACTAGCTAGTCTCACAGAAAAAGTTTGCTGATCACTGGTCTATACCACAGTGAGAACTCAGCAAATGTGTGGTGTGAGGGAAAGAATGAAGTGTGAGGCAAGGAGGAAGGGAGGGAGGAAGGAAGAAAGGAAGCATGGGAGAGAGAGGGGCTAGGAAGGAGGGAGGAAAAAACAAATGTGAGATTGGAAAGTAAGAATAAAGAAAGTCAAATCAAGTCAAGTTTAAGGATTCTGAAAGGGAACAGAGGTCAGTCATTTGGGTTTTCATACACCAGTGGGAGTGAGAATAGCCATTTATGTTCGTAGATATGGAGGCTCCGCCTGTAAGCAATGATACCACAGCAGTGGCAAACAAGAAGGAATACCAAGAGGGCAGTGGAGGGACCCATCAGGAGCATCCCGGAGCCAAGAGCCCAAAGCAGAAAGATAGCGTAAAATACTAAAGATTTCCCAAGCTCTGGCCACCGCTGAAACTTCAGCCTTTTCCCCATTCTTTTCACCTTCCACACCTTCCTCACCTGTGCCTGTGGAGGGAGAGTGTCTCCCAGCTCCCCATCTACTTGACTTCCCAAACTTGCCACCATGCCTTCTGCTCTTGCCATCTCGACTGCCTCTCGGCAAGCTCTCCGTCCACCTGTGTCATTGAAACCTTCAAATTCTAGTAGGAGACTTCTAGACTCTTAGACAACCCACCCATCCTGTCTACTCTTCTGCCTTTGGGTTTACTCAGCAAGTTCCCTGCAGCATCTCCTCAAGATATTACACTGAACACAGTGACAGTGAAAACTTGTAAGTGAAATGCCTTTGTGGGTCCGTGGTCTCACAAGGGACATCCCCAGAGGAGGCATCCTCTTATCTCTACAGTCTTGGTAGCTGTCCTGTCCCCTCTTCTGTTTCTAATTTAGTTTGATTTCTTTCTGTTTACAAATCAGTCCTCCCAGAGATGCTATGTTGTTAATGTCTTCAGATTATCTGCATTTGACTTTGGTGCTCTTCTCTACTGTATGTTTTCCATTCTGTTCATTTCTATGGCTATCTTTGTTATTTCTTTCCTCTGATTTTTGAGGAGTTTATGCTTTTCTGTCTTCTAAAACAGGATGCTTTGTTCATTAATTTTGAGCTTTTCTTAAAGCTTTTGGTACAAATATTTAAGTCTATAAATTTCTCTCCAGGTACTTAATTAGCTATGCCCCACAGTTGGGATAGATAAACTATTACTGTCATGCAATTCTAAATAATTTGTGATTTCTCCTTTCACACATGACTTACTTGGATGCACACTTCTTAATTTCCAAACATATGGCTTTTTTCTAGCTTAATGTTACTGTTTTATAATATAATTGCATTGTGTTCAGAGAATGTGGTCTATATAGTAATGACACATTGAGACTAGCCAAGACCTGCTGTGGGGCTCAATAAATGGTGGTTGATCACACACATGTCATGTGTCCTTGAAAGAATGTGTGTTCTGCAGTTGATGGCTGCAGTGGTCCACATACATATCCATTTAAAAAAACTTGTTAACTGAGTTGTTCAAGTCTTCTATAGCCTTATAATACTTCCTCACCCTGTTTTATCAGTTACTAAGAGAAGTATGATAAAATCCCAAATGCTATGGGAGATTTGTCTATTTTACCTAATAGTTCTATTTTTATTGCATAAATTGCAAAGACAGGATACATTTTTGAATTATAATGTCTTCTTAGCAACTTGAATTCTTATCATTATGTGATGACTCTCTTTATCTCTATAAATATTTTTATCTGAAATTAACATAGTGATCTCACATTTATTTTCATTAGAATTTGCATTGGTTATCTTTTTCTACCCTTTGTCTTTCAATCTTCCTGTGTGCTTATATTTTAAGTATACCTTTTATAAATAGCATTTAGCTTAATTTTTAAATCAGTCTTAAGCTTTTGATTTCTGACTGGAAAGTTCAGCTTAGATTTATAATGATTACCGTTATATTTAGATTTACTTCTGCCATTTTATGGTGTATTTCTATTTCCCTGTTATTTTCTAGATCTCTTTTAAAATTGTCTTCTATTCCATTTTTTTAGACTAAGTCTCTTTTCCCATTCTATTTCCTTCATTTGTTTGAAAGCTATATGCTATATGCTCTATATTTCTTTTTCTATGATTATCCTAGCAATTTTAACATACAGATATAAATTATCAAAATCCAAAGCTGATTTTTTAGAAGATTTTATTTATTTATTTGAGAGAGAGACAGAGTGCATGAGTAGGGGGGAGGGGCAAAGGGAGAGGGATAAGCAGACTCCCCACTGAGCAAGGAGCCCAACACAGGGCTCAATACCAGGACCTAGAGATCATGACCTGAACTGAAGGCAGACCTTTAACTGACTGAGCCACCCAGGTGCCCCAAAGCTGGTTAATAGTCTGGTTAATGTCTCCTTCCCAAGAATCACAAGAACCCAGAACATTTTTGCTTGATTCCCCATCCGAATTCTTCATTATTTTGGTTATATTCTGTTTATCCCACTCTAAAACCAGGAGGTATTATTTTCATACAATCAATGTTTGCTTAGTGTACCCACCTACATACCGCTCTCTTTGTTTATGATTCTTTCCTTCACCACAGGCCTTCCACCTAAGATAATTTTCCTTTTACCTGAAGTTTATCTTTTAGGACAGCTTTTAATGAGGTTATCTGCCATTTAGTTATATTTGTCAGAAATGTTCTTATTTAGGCTTTATTCTTCAAGATTTTTCTCTACATGCAATTCAGCATCAAGAGTTATTTTCTTTCAGCACACAGACTATACTTTTCCACTATATTCTATTGTTGCTATTGAAAAGTCTAAATACTATCTCTTGTAAATAATGTCTCATTTCTCTCTGCTGTTTTTAAGATCTTTTCTTTGTCTTTGTTGTTTTGTAATTTTTTTTTTTTATCTCAGAGTGGATTTATTTTTTATCCTCCTTGACATTTGTTAGGCTGTCTGGTTCTAAGAATTTATACTACATAATTCAGAAAAACACTCAGTAATTATCCCCTTCATATGTTGGCTCTTTTCCATTCTTCCTATAATAACTATCTAGATCTCTGATCAGATATATGTTAGACCCTCTAATTCCATCTTGCATCTCTCTTAACCCTACCCCTTAATTCCCACATCCTTGTCTCCTAGGTCTGCATCCTTAGTCTCCAAATTATTATTGCTGCCTCTTCCAGTTCACTAAGTCTCCATTTAGCTCTGTCTACCTTGCTTTTCACACTATCCAGTGAGCTTTAAATTTCAATTCTTAAATTTGTTTTCTCTGGAAATTCAATTTGACTCTTTATTTGAATCATTTTGGTCATTCTTTACAGTTCTTTACATTCTTTACAGCCTTTCTCATATTTTCAGGCTTCCCTTTTATTTCTTTAAATATATTGAACCTTGTTAATTTAAATTATGTACCTGATAATTACAACAATTGAATATTTTACAAGTCTGACTTTGCCTTCAGTTATTTCCATCAGCCTTTATTCATGGCACCTTGCTTCCTTGCATGTTTAATGGTTTTTGACTGGGCTGTTTATCAGCTTTGCAACTTTATCTTTAGAATATTTTAGGCATAAATTAAGTTGGTTTTCTCCAAAGAAAAAAGGAAAGCAATCCAGCCCAAAATGATTACCAAATAAGTTCCACCTGAACTTTTTTTTGGATTACATAGGTAGCATGAATTCTGACCTTAAACTCACATGAGAGCAAGGTATTAGTTATTAATTCACAAGGAACATCCTTCCCCCTGCCTTTACTCAGCAACAAAGGCAAATTTTTATCCTTGCTATGTTCTTCTGCATTTTTTTCTTATTCATGTTCATACTTATAACACATCCTTTAAAACCTACATTTACATGGAGGCCTCCGTCAGACTTCCTACACTGAGGAGGGTAGGTATTATCTCCACCTTCCCATGCTCTTTTTAGACATTAAGTCAAACTGTAATGTCATTAGGGCTTAGCAGAAACCCTCAGGGCACAAGTCAGTATTGATGGTACTGATTTACCTTTCATATTTCCCACTCTCTCTTCTATTTGGCCTCTACATATTACTACTTCTTATACCACTGCTACAGAACATTGAAAGTGCCAAAAATTCCTACTACTTTCCAATTGACTCATAAGCTCTAGAGTGGAGCTTTAATGCACTCAAAACATGGCAGACTTCAAAATGGTAGAGAAGCAAAGATTAGCAACCATTATACCGAGACATTTCTGAGGTAGAAACAGTTCAATTTCAGTTTCAATCTGGAAACAGGCACAGATTTATATTTGTGGATTTTTTTCAATTTCCCCTAAACTCAGTCTCTATCCCTCACTTTGTAGGTTCTCATAATCTGGCCACTTTCTCCTTCTCTAAACCTGACATTATAGAACTAGAAAGAAAGCTTCATTTTGAAAGACTGGTTTAGATGTTTATAAACTAATGGAAAACCCTTTCTTTTGCTTTTTTTGTTCCATATCTTCACTCCTTGCTCAGAATTCATTCTCAACTATTGTCTGACTACAAGAAACTTCTTTTAAATATAAAGATACAAAGAGGTTAAAAGGAAAGAGATGAAAAAAATATAATACCCTAATACTGGTTAAGTGAAGAGGGAGTAGCCATATTAATACCAAACAATATAGATTTCAGAGCAAAGAATGTTAACCACAGATTGAGAGGCTCATTTCATAAAGATAAAATGGTAAATTTGGGGCACCTGGGTGGCTCAGTTGGTTACGCACCCAATTCTTTGATTTTGGCTCAGGTTATGATCTCAGGGTTGTGAAATCTAGACTTGCATTAGGCTTTGCACTCAGCAGGGAATCTGCTTGAGATTCTCTCTCTGCCCCTCCTCCTGCTCTCACTGTTTTTCCCTCAAATAAATAAATATTTTTTAAAAAAGAAAAATTCAGCAAAGGGACAAATATCTTAAATACTTATGAATTTAATAACAAAACTTCCAAATATCTAAAGCAAAATTGATAGAAGAAAAGAGAAATAGATAAAATAACGTCAAAAATTTCAATCCTCTTTTTATCAATAACTGATATAAAAAAGCAGAGAGGGAATCATTAAGTAAAAAGAACAGAAAAATATAATCAACCAATTTGACCTAATTCACATTTATATAGCCATCCACCCACAGCAAAACACACTTTCCTTTCAAAAGCACATGGAACATCATTCAACAAACTAGAGATAGAAGGGGACTACCTTAACAGGATAAAGGCCTTATATGAAAAATCCACAACTAAATCATATTCAAGAATTAAAGACTGAAAGCTTTTCCTCTAAAATCAGAAATATGAAAAGGATGCTTGGTTTCACCATTTCTATTCAACATTTTAATGGAAACCCAAGACAAATTAATAGAGAAAAAGAAATAAAATGTATCCAAGTAGATTTCTGTTCACCAACAACACAATTTTATATGTAGAAAACTCTGAGGATTCCACAAAAACAAAACAAAAAGCACTTTTAGAACAAATAAATGAATTCAGCGATGTTGCAGAATACAAAATCTATACTCAAATATCAGCTGTCTTTCAATACACTAACAATGAACAATCCAAAAGGAAATTAACAATCATTTACATAGATATACCATCAAGAGGAATAAAAAATTTAAGAATAAACTTAAGTAAGGAAACAAAACACCTGTAAACTGAAAACTAAAAAAATGTTGCTAAAAGAAATGAAAGAAGACACACATCCCACATTCATGTACTGGAAGACAGTACTGTTAAGATATCAAAACACCCCATAGCAATCTACAAATTTAATGCACTCCTTAACAAGATTCCACTGCCATTTTTTTTTTGCAGAAACAGAAAAATCTATCCTAAAGCTCATACGAAATCTCAAGAACCCTGAACAAGCAAAACCCTCTTGAAAAAGGACAAAGTAGGAGGTATTACACTTCCTGATTTCAAAACTTATTACATAAGGCTACAGTAATCAAACTGGTATGGGACTGGCATAAAGACAGACACACAGATTAATGGAACATTAACAAAAATCCCAGAAATAACATTTGTATATAAGGTCAAATGATTTTTTGGCAGGAGTGCCAAGACCATTCAATGGAGGAAAGGAAAGTCTATTCAACAAACAGTGTTGGGAAAATTGAATATTCACATGCACAAGAATGAAGCTGAACCCTTACAACATATATAAAAATTAATTCAAAATGAATCAAAAACCTAAATGTAAGAACTAAAACTTAAAAAAAAAAAAAAACAGTGCAAAATCTTCATGATCTGGCAAGGACTTCCTGGATATGACACCGGAAGTACTGGCAAGAAATGTAAACACAGACAAATGGGACTACATTAAAATTAAAACCTGTACATCAAAGGACATAATCAAAACAATGAAAAGGCAACATATGGAATAAGAGATTATATGTGCAAATCACATATCTGATAAGAGGATAACACTAAGGAAATATACAAAGAATGTCTAACACTCAACAACAAAAAAATAGCCCAATTAAAAAATAAGAAAAGGACTTAAGTACACATTTCTCCAAAGATGATACACAAATGCCCAAGCATAAGAAAAGGTGTTCAACATCATTAAGCGTTAGGAAAATGCAAATCAAAACCGTAATGAGCTATCACTTCACACCCATTAGAATAGCTACGGTAAATAATTTTGTTTAAAAGTGTTGATGACAGTTTGGAGAAATCTTATTGCTACATACTACTGGTGAGACTATAAAGTGGTGAAGCCACTGTGAAAAACAGTATGGCAATTTCTCAGGAAGCTAAAAACAGAAATACTACCTAATCCTGGAATTCCACTTCTGGGTATATATCCAAAGGAACAGAAAGCAGGATCTCAAAGAGGTATTTGTACACCCATGTTCATGGCAGTACTATTCAAAATAGCCAAGATGTGGAAGCAACCCAAGTACCCACTGAGAGAAGAATGGGTAAGCAAAATGCATTATATACACAGGATGAAATATTACTCAGCCTTAAAAAGGAAATTCTGACACATGCTAAAACAAGGACAAACCCTGAGGACATTAAGCTAAGTAAAATAAACCAGTCACAAAGACACAATTACTTTATGATCCACTTATATGAGGTTTCTCAAGTAGTCAAATTCATGGAAACAGAAAATAGAATGATCTTTGCCAGGGTATAGAGTAAGAAGGAAATCAGGAATTGTATAAGAGATATAGGGTTTCAATTTGGCAAAATGAAAAATTCTTAATATTTTTACACAACAAAGTGATTATCTCTACCACTACTGAACTGTACACTTAGAAATATTTAGATGGAAATCTCTATTTTATGCATTTTTAAACAATAATTTAAAAACACACAGGAAACATTTACCAAGATAGACCATATTCTGGCCTATAAAATTAATTTTTTGGGCGCCTGGGTGGCTCAGTTGGTTGAGCGGCTACCTTCGGCTCAGGTCTTGATCCCGGACTTCCAGGATCAAGTCCCGCATCGGGCTCCCAGCTCCTCGGGGAGTCTGCTTCTCCCTCTGACCTTCTCCTCTCTCATGCTCTCTCTCACTCATTGTCTTTCAAATAAACAAATAAATAAAATCTTTTTTAAAAAAAGTTAAAAAAAATAAAAAATAAAAATTTTTCAATGACTTTAAAAGGATACAAATAATTTGTGAGGTCATGTCATGAAAATTTCTTTATGGAAATTATTAATTCCAAATTAAATTTCCTTAGTTGATATATTTCTTACAATTCTGATAAATTATATTTTCTTCAGAATTTTTCTACTTCATAGAAATTTCAGAATTTTTGGCATAAAATGTTCCTTAATTTCCTCTTAATAACTCTCTTAATATCTATAGCATCTGTATGAAACACCTTGTTTATTTCTGATATTGTAATTTGTGCCTTCCCCATTTTTTTCTTAATCAATCTAACTTGTGGCTTATCAGTTTGCAATCTTTCAGAGACTAACTTTTGGGTCGACTGAATTTCTCTATTCTATATTTGCATGCTATTTTATTAGTTCTTTGGTCTTATCTATATTGTTTCATTTCTTTTCCTTTTGGGGGTCTGGTTTGCTGGTTTTTTCTAACTTCCTGATATGAATACTCAGACTGCTGATTTTCAGCCTTTTTTTCTTTTCCTATACATATTTGTTGTATATTTCTCTAATCACACCTTTAGCTGCATCACAGAAGTTTTTATATATGACATTTTCCTTATCATTCAGTTCAAAATATTTTTAAAATTTTTACTGTGAAAAATAAATTTTAAAAATTCTTGTTTTGATTATTTCTGTAACAAAACAGATATTAAAAAGTACACTCCTTAACTATCAAGGATTTGGGGATTTTCAAGTTATCTATTGGTTACTAATTTCTAGCTTAATTTCAACTCTGGTCAGAGAATAAATTAAGTATTTCAATCCTTTGGGAATTTGTTCAGAATTGCTTCATGAGCCAGCATATGATCAATTTTAGTATATGTTCTCTGTGAATTTAAAAACAAGTTGATGGAGATGGACAGTAATGATGATTGCACAAAAATGTGAGTGTATTTCATGTCACTGAACCTAATAATGGTTAAAATGGTAAATTTTATGGAACATATATTTTATAATTTTTAAAAAAGTTGTTGGTTATTTGAAAATAGAGTATAAGTGTTATAATTTAAATTCCTTACATAAGTTCTGTAATTTAATTGTGACCAATCTAAATGAAATTTCAGCTCTGGGTTTTAAAGTGTATGTTATATTTTCTCACATGTATAGTAGGATGCCATATTTTTATCTGTCTTGCAAGTTTGTTAAAAAAAAAAAAGTTTGTTTTTATATAATTTAAATGGAAGGTAAATTTCTAATTTACCTAAAATAACACTCCTAACTTCAGCAAGCAAAACAATAAAGAGAAATTAGTAATAAAAAAAAAAAGTTGTTGGTTACAGGGTTCTCTATGTGTCAGGTCAGTTTGGTTCATAACATTGTTTAGAAGTTCTATACCTTTACTAACGTTTTGTCTGTATGTTCTACCAGTTACAAAGAAAGGTATGTTAAACTTTCCTGCTGTGATCATGAATTTCTCGATTTCTCTTCTGGATTACCTTGAATTGTTTTATGTATTTGAGGACTGTTTTGTATATTTGGGATTGTCTACTAGGTGGCTATAAATTTGGATCTGTTACATCCTGCAGTGCAATGATGCTTTTGGCATTACATGTCCATTTTCATCTTTAGTAATATTTTGTCTTAAAGTCTTCATAGTTTTATCAGCTTTCTTTCGGTAGGTGTTTTCCTATCTTTCAATTTTCAACCTTTCTGTACCCATATATTTATGCTGTGTCTCTATAGGCAGCATATAGTTGGGATTGTTTTTTATTTAGTCCGACAACTTACAGTTCTTCAATTGGTGCCCTATCATTTGTTGCCTCCTTTAGATCCATTGAGTTATTCCAGACTCCTTTTTATTATGCTGTTACGTGTTCTTTTAGTGTAAGTATATATCCGTTTTACTTAGTAGCCACCTAGAGATAAAAACGTATGTTCTTGACTTATCAAATTCTAATGTGAATTCAGACTTTTACTCGTTCCTGGACAATTCAAGTCCCCCCAAATATTTTAACTCCATTAACTACACCCCCACTGTTAAAGTGCATTTATTTCCATATATTTATTCCTCCCTCATAACATTATTTCATAGTTACTATCTATTTATATATATCCACATATTTAGCCTTTTCCTTTCTTCTACATTCCCAACCTTTACTATGAAATCACTTTATGCTCTCCCATAGTATATATCTGCCAGTGACACAACCTCTCAGTTTTTGCTTCTCTACAAATATTTCCATGTGGCTTTTTTTTTTTTTTTTTTTTTTTATATTCTCACTGGTATAGAATTCTAAGTTGTCACTTTTTTCCCAGTGCTTTTAATATATCATTCATTTACTCCTAGCTTCCACTATCATTGTTGAAAAGTATATTGTTAATCTCTGCTCTTCTCTCTCTGCCTATTCTTAGGGTTTTCTCACTGGTTTAAAGGAATTTAATACTACAAATAACTTTATTATATTTATTCTACTTCAGGTTCACAGTGCTTCTTTAATATGTGACTTGATATCTTTCATTAGTTTTGGGAAACTCTCAACCATCGTCTCTTAGAACATTGCTTCTACCCAATCCTCTCTTTCTTGTCCTGCCAGGCTTCCAATTACACGTGTAACATCTTCTGTCATTATCTCTTTTTTTCCCCCTCTTTTCCCCATATCATTTTTTATACCCAATGCTTTATTTTGAATATTTTCTTTTGACTGATACTATAGTTTTTTTGTTCTCTCTTTCACTGTGTCTATTCATTGTTAATCCATCCACTGAGTTCATAATTTTCACTGTATTTTAAGTTCTAAAATATTTATGTATGTATGAATGTATGTATGTATATATGTGTTTGATATCCCACATTCTCAATCTTTCCTTTTATTTCTTATCACATATCAATATATCATGGTTATTTGAAAATTCATATATGATAACTTCATTATCTGGATCTCTCTGGTCTGTTTATATTACATATTGTTTCTCTTAATTTCTTATCACATTATATTTTCACAGGCTTGGTTACTTTTACCTGAGTGCAAAACGCAGTATATAAAAAATTATTGTAGTAGTTTCAGAATCAGAAGTATATTGTTTCCTACAGAGAGGATTTATATTTGCTTTTGAAAGACAGCTACAAACATCAGCATGGCATTTCCAATAGGAAACTGAGATAATTTGAAGCTGGGTTTCAGTCCCTGCAAATATGTATAAAATCAGCTTAATCTTAACCCCAGTTGAAAAGCTAGTGTTTTTCCAGAGTTCTCCTTCCTCTGCAATCCCTGAACTCGTATATTCCCCCAGTGTGGTGAGACTGCCAGGAGCTATGTCAAGCTTCTCAACATCTGGGTAACCTCTTCCAGGATTCCAGTAGCTGCCACTGGAGAATACTGCTCCAAATGCTACCCTTACCTATCTAGGTTCATTACTCTCCCAGGTCTTGGCCCTATTAGTTTGCACTGTCTTATCAGCTCCACTATGCCTTTCAATAGATGTTTGTCACACTTTTTCCGGCTTTTCTAGTTGTTCTCAGTGGGATGGTTGTCTAAATGACTCAGCCCTCTATTACAGAAAGCAAAACTCCTGACAGGAAATGTTTTTAATGCATCACTAATGTTAATTACATTTCCTTTACACTACCTAAGCTACTTGTGCCATCCTTACATATTCTCAACCTCTTTGTCATCCATCCCTCAACTACAACAACAAAATCACAGTCCAGGTCTTGGACAAAAGTTAGAAAAGTTTAAAAATTAATGATAATCTTTACTTTTGTTAGCAACTTCTCATATTGTTAAATCTCATGTAATATGACAGCTTTATCATGTATCATACTTTAGGCATGATGATACTGATGTTCCAAGAATGGAATTAATTTCCAAGGTTATAAAACCACAGCACAGCCCAAATTTGAATGCTGATCTCTCTGACTTCATGTTTGGACCCCATGTCATTGGATAACAAAAGCTCCTAAAGGGATAGTGACTACCTAGGTAGAAGCATGGTGAGGAGATAGAAGTGAAATGTCTCATTATCTCAGAATCAGGAACACAAAACCCGTGGAAAAAGCCCCTGGATGCAGCTGTTTAGTAGAAACAAGAGAACTTCTTTAATGAAATAAATTCAAAAGATGCAGAGAGTATCATCCAGCTTCTCTGCCTGCCTAAATAGAATTATCCTTGTTGCACCTGGCTAAACAGTTTCAAGGGCTTCCTGATGAATCATTTCATTAATGGAACCAATTAAATATCTAACAATCTCCCTTTTCTTAGGAAGCTAGATCTTGGTGCAGGATGAATTACTTTTAGAGGTAAATCATGGAGAACCTTGATCTTGTGAGATTAAGATCCGCTGAAGGGCCCAGCTCTGTGCTTAAATAAGACTTTGTCTATTCCCAAATATCTTTATAAACTCAGTTCTTTGATCACATACTATACACCAGAGATGTGTGACAGGAATACAACACAGACCAAAATAGACTAAGTCCCCGTTCTCATGGAATTTACAGTTTAGTGGAGAAGAGAGGTTTCACAAATCCTCATGTCCACTGTATACTGGTGAATGTTTTAAAACCAGCTCTCTGGGGGGAAAGGAGCAGAGCGAACTCTGATTTGTAGCATTTGCCCATTTCTTTGATGGAGAAACTCCCACCATGACTGATTTCAGGCTACTAAGGTGATGTCATTAAACATAGAGCTGGGAAGAGAGGTACACATTCAGCTCTCATAAGACAGTATGAGACCACTCCAGTGTACCAGAGACCATAGTTAACAGAAATGAAATATGTGTTCTAAAGCAAAAAAGCCCGATTCTACAAGATATAGAACAAGGGAACCAAACCCAGCCTACCAGGCATCTCTGAGGCAGTGATACTTGGTACGGAGATGTGAGGGATGAGCTGGCGTTCGGCAGGGAGAGAGTGAATAGGGGAGACAACCTGTGCAAAGCATGCACAACCCACCTTCCACCATGAGTAGGGCGGAAAGGAAAAGCACCACGTGAGGAGTTAGGAGGTCTGTCTCCATTCTAATCCATTCTGGTCTGTTTCCTGCCTGATCAGTTCTTCAGTTTCCTACCACTGGCCAAAGCTGGAGAATGTTTAACCCTCACAGGACAAATTCACTTGAAAGCACTGGGGAAGCTATTCCTCCCGTCGTGGGAACATAATCCTGGGGCTAGCAGCCTCCTTCCCCACCATCTGCATCAAGTTGACTGAAGGCAAGGGAATCTGGATTTCAAGGCCCTGGCAGCTTTGTTCAGCATTCTCAGCCAATGACACAGCTCTTCCCCTAAAGTTTAAGATACATTTCCTTATTAAACTTTTAAAAAAATGAGAAAAATCATACAAATGGAGAGAGGGAGGGAGAAGAGAACAGAAAATGATTGCACATTGAAATAAATGTGCTACTTGAGAAAATTATAAGTGCCTAAAAACAGGAGTTTATAATGAAAGTGCCTTCTCAAGCATAACTATAGCATCACTATTCCGATATGAAAATACAATAAACTGTCCTATTAAATCTAAAGAGCTAGATTTAATAAGATGGGTGGTATGTTAAATAAATGCCAACTGATTATTAAAGATCTTTTTATTGAGGATTTACAACTATGTCATCAAATAACTGAACAGTATTCAGGTATAATAAGACCCATATGAGAAACTTAATTTAAAGTAGTGCAAAGAACCAAAAACACTATTACAAACAGACCATGAAAACTTGGAAAATAGATAAGAGGCAAAAAACAGCCCATCAAATTATTGTCAATAGTGGGGGCTGAGGCGATGAGGGAGGACAAAATATCATTTACATATGAGTCAACTAAATAGCTATTCAAAAGCAGTATAGCTTGACAGAATGGCACACTGCTTAGGTAGATGTGCCCTCCCCTGGGAGCTGAGTGGTCTTCCCTTTTCTTTCCCATAGAAAGAAAATTAACTTCTTAAATGTGTATTTTCTGTTGTAAAGAAATCCTGGGTTCCTTATCAAATCATTCTGCCTTCCAAAGTGAAAGTGAGCTTCAAGAGGAAAAGGATCTTGTGTTCCTACCCGAGACTACAATGCTGCTGACCCGCTGGGAGAAGAAGAGGGAGAGGGGAGGGCTCCAGGGGGGAGATATAGAGAGGGGGAGAGAGAAGGAGGAAAGGGGAGGAGAAGGAGAGAGATGGAGAGGTGGTGAGAAGGGGAGGGAAAGGAAGAGAAGGAGAGACACTTGTCTAAGAATCAGAAACAGTTCTCTTCCTGGGTTTATGCCTCACACACTGTGGGACATCAAAATTTAGGCTTTATCAGCTTCCTCATGAGTCAGTCAAATTAAAGAGTTAAGCTATGAGATTTCTTTGTTCTACTCTCAAGACTAGTCCTTGGGTCCTCTACTAAAGTACCAGGCAACAGAAGAAAGACCTCCTCAGAGAGTAATACAGCTCTCATGGAGCCTGAGAAAGGGAGATTGAGACCCGGAGAAAGAGACAGATGAGGGAGGAAGAAGAAGAGAGCATCTTGGTTCCTGTGGTCCTTTCAGAGCCAGTACTCTCCTGCCTCCCCACCGGCTGGGCAAGGAAAACTGCAGGGAGGAGGCAGCTAAGCTCCGGACTTGCAAGGCAGCTTACCCATGAGTGGGCTGGTTGCAGGTGAGGGCCAGATATTAGCCAGCTCAATGCCAGCCTGGTGTGGAGGGTGGTAATTTTTAGGCACATATAGGACATTCCAAGCCAGGAAGCATGGACAAGTGGCTGGGGCAACAGGTGAGTGCACAGCTTCAAAAAAGGGCCCTCGCTTACCTCTGGCCCAGAGCAGGCAAAGAGGACACTACAGAGAGTAAGCGAAAAAGGGCCTAAATAAATTGCACCATTGACAAATGACTCCATTTCTAGTAGAGATTCAGACACCTTGTCCTTATAGTCACAAGTGACATCTAATTTGGCCCTAAAAAACTAGCCTTTACATCTTTGGTACTTGAGGCTTTAGGTTAAGACACATGGATGTCCCTCATAAATCTGATCTCCTTCAGGTCCTGTCACAGACCCTGGACGGCCACCCAGGGGCAACACGGCTACTACCTTTTCCTCCCTAAAGGTTTCCATGAGAATAAAGAAATTATCTTTAAAACATACAAAGCAATTGTGAGCATAGGTAGAAAAGAAGTCATCAAAGTTAAGAACAGGGGAAACTACCAAAAGAAAACTGAGGAGAAGTGGGAACTGTGTATTCCTCTCCCTCTCTGTCTCCCTGGTATTTCACCAGCCAGGATCACAGGGGTTCTATACTGTAGAGGGACATCCGTCAACACTAATCAATACATGCAGTGTTAGTCATGGATGACAAATTTGAAAGGGATTATAACTGTAAACAGTGATCAATAGAGACTTGCTGGAGGAGACAGAGAGGAAAAAACAACCTTAAAATGTTACATGGTTAACAAAGTGGGGGGGGGGTCGATCTTAAACAAAACTCCAAGAGACCTACAGTGTTCTAGCTCCTTCTCTTACGGGAGGCAGGATGGAAGGGGGAGTGGATAAATAATCCTCCCCCAGAGTTTTTCACAAGGCAATTGCCACTAAAAGGGTGCATTATTAATTTACTGCATATTCGCTGATCCTTCTGGTTGGAAGGCACATTCTCCATTAGCATTTGGTTGAAGATTTGTTACTGGATCTGAGCTGGCATCACTCAAAGCCCCCAGAGTATAGCTTGCCCTTTCCCTACATCGCCCTCCGCCCCCTTTCCTCCCTCCTGTCTCTTCTCTTCTCCCCTCCTCTGATTTCACCCCCGGCACATGACTGAGCAGTGCATTCACAAGCATGACATCCCTCTCTGCAAACAAATATATCCTGAATCCAAGCAAAGAGGAAAAAAAATGCTGGGAGCCTCCACTGCTCACCCATAGATGAATGGAACTATCTGTCTTGTCACCGGGGGTCGGAGCGAGAGGTTACCCTGAGTCTATACCTTAGCTTCTCTGCTGACGTTTGCAAGCAACTTCCTTAAAAATAAAACAAAATAAAGAGTGAAAAAAAGAATCCTGCCACATCAAGCACTTAGCCGGTCCCTCTAGAACCCTCCCAGATTGTGTCTTCTCACCACCTTTGGAGTCACAGCTCCAGGCCTGACATATAAATTTTTTTTCAACTGACCTTTTAGTGTCCTTTCTGCCAGAGTGTGTAAACCATAAGCTGATATATGAAGGCAATTTTTAGTGGTGCCACTTGTATCTGAGTGATTGCACACACTTTACGTTTCTGGCCTGCCACCCCTTCCACCTTTCGAAGATCTCTCTATTTTCTTTTAAGGGAACTGCAACAAAGGTGAAAGCAAGTTTAACTGCTTCAAGACTTTGATGGCCAGAGGCACCTGTTGGGGGGATTCGTAACTGACCAGGGCACATCTTCCAAGCTGGAATTTTTCTTTGCTGCTCTGGGGATCAGCAGGACAGGAATAACAGGGAGAGAGGTTAAGGTGGCACTTCTCCCCGCCATCCCCCCAATAACAACCACAACAGACAGATATCAAAGCTAAAGCCTTGTTGAAGATGCAGAGGACACGCTATGATTATCTCCATAAATTCTAAGAGCCGGGCCCCTGGGGGTGGAGGAGTAAGTGGGTACAAAGCCAGAGAAGATACCGGGCTGGCAGAATCACCACCCTGCCATTGTCCCGCCACCCTTTCAAAAGCCTAGGCTGCTGTTTTTCCTCAGCAGAGCCACAGAGTCAGTCCTGCTGGGCTCTGAGACATGCCCTGGCCTTGGAAGGGACACTATAAGAAACACAAGAGGAGCAGCACTTACTCTTCTTACTCCAGGCTGGAAAAGAAGCTACAGCAAAAGTGTGGCATCCTCCACCACAACCACCATGACAGTCCTTGCGGTAGCTCACAGAGGATAGGGCATCGGAGTCTGAAGTTAAGAGGGCCCTATCAGGTGATGTGAAGTACCGTGCCGAGGGAGGATATGCAAAAGAGCAGGCCTGAGTCTGATGAAGCTAATCTGGTCTACTAATATCCTCCAGAGAGGAGCGGCACTGATGAGCAAAACCTGCAATGGGAATGTGGCTCCTAGAAGACCAGCTTCAAGACCACTCCCACCAACCATGCCACATTGCCCTTCCATTGCCAACCTTGGGGGATCAGAATTTAATCTCATTAAGTGTCCCAATGAGTCCCTTTCACTGGAGCATGGCTCAAGAAGGCTTGATAAGAACACCCTGCCCATCTGAAGTAAGACCCACGGTCACACTCAATTATCTCAAGAGATCATGAATATCTAGGTAGCCAGTGAAGAGGACCTTCCCTGAAAGACCTGAAGATGATCTTAAAAAACCTTCACTGGGCTCCTTACCTTAAGGCTGTGTCCTTGCCAGAATGTCTAATAGCTAATATTCTGAGATTTTAAACTTTTTTAAACACATTTAAACAAATCCTAGTTTACTTTTCTCATTCAGTGTATTTGAATGTGAGTAAGAAAGAAAGCAAAGAAATATAGCTACTGTCTGGGAATTGCCAAATCTGAAGACCATCCGATCTGGGTCACCATCTGCAAGAGAAAAAGGCTACTGAGACACTCCGAAGCACTGTAGCCACTATAAACTGTTATACAGCTGTGCCTCCTCCACAAAATTCTTTGGGAGGTGCTCAAAATTTGGACATGTTTGGGACTGTTTCGAGTATGTGAAAATCATGTGTCACATGTGTGGCACTTGAAAAAAGGATGAGAAATTAGAGATCGACTGCGGGCCAGAGGAGAAGATGGGGGATGCAGGAGGATGCAGGCAAATGGTCAGGAGGCACATGGCCCTTTGCAGATAGGAGAGCATCTCCATAGATAGACCCACCCAGCTTCCTTTGCCAGGACACTGGTCTGGGCACCCAGCACAGAAAAAGTGAGCAAGTTCTACCATAGGGCCACCTGGTGGAGACCACAGAGGTGGAAGGCCCAAAGCATTCCACAGAAAAGGAGTCACGGCCTCCCTCTGCTTCCAGGCCAAAATACTATTTTGACTGAGGATTCTGCCTCCAAGGACTGTTGGTAGCATGGCCAGTGGCATCCATGGTTGCTAAGCACCAAGAACTCCAGGACAGGGAAGAGCTACTAAGGTTCCCACCTTGTGCAACCTCTTAAAAAAAGTGTAACAAGGCTTTGAGAAGCACTTCAGTGGAGACTCCCAGGAATAAAAATGATGGCAGCCCCAGGTATGGATTTAGGGCATAATTTCGGTGTAAGCATTCTGGGCTAGTCCTGCCTCAGGCCTAACCTGGGAATGCCTCTGGTGGGCAGCTTTGGGGTTGGCCAAGCAAAGTTTCAGGAAGTAAGAACCTTTATGTGTCAAATGCAGAGCTGGGGCAGCTAGAAACCAGCGCTAAAGAAAAAGCCAATGTTCATCTCAATCAAGACAGCAGATGGATTTGCAACCCTAGGAGGAGCCACTGAGGGACAGACTACAACAGAGAATAGCCAGTAAGCAACTGACCAGTCACTGAGCCAAAAAACTTACATATATTACCTTAGTTAAACTTCAAACACTGTAGTATTTTAATTTCATTTTATAGATGAGTAAATTGAGGCTCAAAGAGCCTAAGTTACTTATCTAGTGTCAGAGCCCAGAGCTATCAATCTCCAAAGCCATTGCTCTTTTCTACACCATACGCCACTGCTCAGTGATCTGCCCTATTTAGCCTTTCACAGAATGGGTGGGACCCAGAGACTGGAAAGGAAAAATGATGTTCTGTGTTCCCTTAAATTCTGGACCCAAACAACTTTTGGATTGTTATGAATGCTACACTGTTGGCAGAGTGGCCAATGGTAAAGATCAAGATTGAGGAATGTCAAGAAACTGGAAGACATTTTTAGAAGATGGATTAACAGGCAAAACTCCACCAAAATTACTTGGAGGACACAGCCTATGACTGACTTATTTATGTCATTCTCATGCTCCCATCTTCAAAGTGATGGCTTTGTGCTCTTACTCTTGACTGGGTGGTAAATCTGAAAAGTTCTTCCTGGCCCAACTCATTTGGCAGAGGAGGATGGAGGAAGGATGAAGATACTGCTCAGAGAGGTGCTATTGTCAGAAAAATTCAGAGGCCGTGTTCTCAGTGGCACAAGGGAAGGTGCCCCATTCCAATACTTCCCATAGAATCCCAGAGGCTTACTCTGGGCACTTTTCACAACTTGAGTGACAAGAGGATGATGCAAACAGGGGTTAAAAAGTCCCTTGTCCCAGAAGAAAAACCTTGCCTTACTACTCAAAAGGGACAATTCAACAAAGACTTCCTATTCCTAAAGTTGGTTCATGCATTCATTCCCTTGTTCATTCATGAAATATTCACTGAGCCCCTTCTCTATGAAGAACGCCATGCTAAGGCTAAAACAAGCCTTGCCCACCTATGAAAACCCACAGCTAACATCATCCTCAATGAGGAAAAACAGGAGGCTTTACTTCTACAGTCAGGAACAAGACAGGGGATGTCCACTCTCGCCAGTGGACATCAGCAATCAGACAGCAGAAAGAAATAAAAGGCATCCAAATCAATAAGGAAGAAGTCAAACTCTCACTCTTTGCAGATGACATGATACTCTATGGAGAAAACCTGAAAGAGTCCATCAGAAAACTTCTGGAACTGATAAATTCAGTAAAGTTGCAGGATAGTAATCAATGTACAAAAATCGGTTGCATTTCTATACACTAATAATGAAGAAGGAGAAAGAAAAAATAGGGAATCAATCCCATTACAAGTCACCAAAAACAGTAAGATACCCAGGGATAAACCTAACCAAAGAGGTAAAAGACCTGTACTCTGAAAAGTATAACACACTGATGAGAGAAAATAAAGATAACACAAAGAAATGGAAAGACATTCAATGCTCCTGGACTGGAAGAATAAATACTGTTAAAATGTCTATACTACCTAAAGCAATCTACACATTTAATGCAATCCCTATCCAAATACCACCAGAATTTTTCACAGAGCTAGAACAAGTAGTCCTAAAACTTGTACGGAACCACAAAAGAATAGTCAAAGCAATCTTGTAAAAGAAACACAAAGCTGGAAGCATCCCAATTCCAGATTTCAAGTTATATTACAAAGCTGTAGTAATCAAGACAGGATAGCACTGGCACATGAAGAGACACATAGATCAATGGATCAGAAGAGAAAACCCAGAAATGAACCCACAATTACATGGTCAATTACTTTTCAACAACACAGGAAAGAATATCCAGTGGAAAAAAGACAGTCTCTTCAACAAATGGTGTTGGGAAAACTGGACAGCCACATGCAGAAAAATGAAACTGGACCACTGTATTACACCATTCACAGAAATAAATTCAAAATTGATTAAAGACCTAAATATGAGACCTGAAACCATAAAAATCCTTCAAAGATCATAAGCAGCAACTTCTCTTGACACTGACTTAGCAGCTTCTTTCTAGACAGATCCCCTGAGGCAAGGGAAACAAAAGCAAAAAGAAACTACTGGAACTACATCAAAATAGCAAGCTTCTGCACAGGGAAGCAAACAATTAACACAACTAAAAGGCAACCAACAGAATGGGAGAAGACATTTGCAAATGACATATCTGATAAAGGGTTAGTATCCAAAATATATAAGGAATTTATAAAACTCATCATCCAAAAAATGAATAATCCAATTTAAAAATGGGCAAAAGACACGAATAGACATTTTTCCAAAGAA
The DNA here is from genome assembly GCF_002288905.1 of Enhydra lutris kenyoni. NCBI lineage: Eukaryota > Metazoa > Chordata > Mammalia > Carnivora > Mustelidae > Enhydra > Enhydra lutris. Next base: position 11,625,117 of record NW_019154102.1, read on the forward strand.
GACATACAGATGGCCAAGAGACACACAAATAGATGCTCAACATCATTCATCAGGGAAATGCAAATCAAAACCACAATGAGATATCACCTCATACCTGTCAGAATGGCTAAATCAACAACACAAGAAACAACAGGTGTGGTGAGGATGTGTAAAAAGGGGAAGCCTCTTGTACTATTGATAGGAATGCAAATTGGTACATCCACTCCGGGAAACAGTATGGAGTTTCCGCAAAGAGTTAAAAATAGACCTACCCTACAATCCAGCAAATGCACTACTAAGATATCTACTCACAGAATACAAAAATACTAATTCAAAAGGATATAAGGACCCCAATGTTTATAGCAGCCTTATCGACAACAGCCATATTACAGAGAGCTGAAGGGTTCAACAATTGAAAAATGGATAAAGAAGAGGTGGTACAGATATACAATGGAATATTATTCAGCCAAAAAAAAAAAAAAAAGAATGAAATCTTGCCATTTGCAATGACATGGATGGAGCTAGAGAGTATTATGCTAAGCAAAGTCAGTCAGTCAGAGAAAGACAAATGCCATATGATTTCACTCATATGCACAGTTTAAGAAACAAAACAAACAAGCAAAAGGGAAAGAGAAAAAGAGGCAAAACAAGAAACAGACTCTTAATTCTGGAGAACAAACTGATGGTTACCAGAGGGGGGATGGGTGGGGGGATGACTGAAATAGGTGATGGGAATTAAGGAGGGCACTTGTCTATGATGAGCATATGAAGAGCACCGGGTAATGTATGGAAGTGTTGAATCACTATATTGTACCCCTGCAAGTAATATTATACTGTATGTTAACTAACTATAACTTAAATAACAATGTTAAAAAATTTTAAAATAATTAAAAAATAAAACAAACCTGGCCTCCATCCCATGGAGCTGACAGTTCCACAGGACAGTGAGACACAGCACAGACCCATACAAGGCAACATGAAACTGCTCTTGTAAAGTGAGATAGGAGGGGCACAGGATGCAATGAGAGCTCATAATAAGGGGATGTGACTGAATCAGGGGAGGGGGTGAACAGATGGGTGAACAGAGAGTTAAGGTTGAGGAGGAGACATCTGGGTGAATGGAGTTCCAAGGAGAGAAAACTGCATAGGCAAAGTCCCTGATGGAGGGAGGGAAGGGTGGTGCATGGCAAGGATACTGGTGTCGCTGGGAGGGAGAGAAAGGAGGAGACATGAGAAAAGACTAGAGACACGTGCCGGTCATGCAGAATGTTAAAGATTGAGGTCTTCACTCTAAAACCAATGGAAGCCATTGAAGAGTTTTCAGTTATTGGAGAAAGTGATGTAATGGGACTGCAGCTCAAAAACATCATGGTGGTTTATGTGAAGAATGAATTTAAATGAGATGAGAATGAAAGAGGAGAGCCTCTAAGGAGGCCTTTGCCAGATCTTGCAAGATTATGGTGGTTTGGACCAGGGTATTCAGATGAAGAGAAAGCCAAGTAAACTGATTCAGGTTATCTGGGAGGTAATTCAACAAATCTAGGTAATGAGCTGATTAAGGGAGATTAGGGAGGTGAAAGTAACCAGGATAACTTATAGTTTTGTAGTCAATGTGGCAAATAGTTTCTCTTAGAAAGCAGAATTATGAATCCATTCTGTCAGAGATACCTGAATTACTTCAGAGAGAAAGCACCAGTGTTGCTGAGGGAGCCAGGGAAGGATCAGAGGGATGTCCCAGAAACCTATATGGATCCACAGATCCATACACATCTTATTTTTCTCCCTCTTCTTCTCCTCCCTCTCCCTCTCCATCATTGGTGCACATCAGGGTGCTTGGCAACAGGTAGATAGTCCATCTTAAGGGGAAAACAGAAATCAGAAGACTAGCTCCACCAGGAATTATATGTTTGCCCTTCAACCAGTCTCATGACCTCTCTGCTCTTCAACTTGAGGTCACTGAACTGGATTCATGGTGCCCAGTGCTTCTTGGAATCCTAAATTGCTGGTGCATCTACATGGCCACTTGGGGTTTGCACCCAAACATACACTCATTCCATCCCAAACTGCCATCCTTATTACCCTTTTTGGTATATTTACCTGTTGCGCTGTTGTAGCTTTCCTTTGGGGAGAAAAAAGAAAGTCTTCTCCAGCAAAAGAAAGGTCTACAAACCACTCTCTAAGACAAACCACCATCTCTAAGACAGGCCTCAGTTTTCTGAATAGAACAAAAATTCTATTTTCTGCATCCTAAATGGAAAGGACAATAAGCTTATGGAAGAAGAACCTCCTAGACACTGGCTCTCCACCACAGGGAATCAAAAAAACCACCACCAAATTTGAAGCAGCTGCTATGGCACGATTCCCCTTGAGAAAAGACTCCCTGTTAGCTCTGCTTTCCATGACCTTCTAGCTACCACCAAACCTCACCCTCTGGTCTCCCACACACCCTTATCAGGGCCCCTGGTGAAGCAAAGGAAATAAGATGAACTAGAGTCTTCTTCCCCTCCTTCCATGACCCACTGTCCTGTCTCTCCACCATCTCCAGCTTTTAGGAAAAAGGTTTCATTACTGAGAGCAGCCAGGAGTCAGAGTGGCTCTTGACCGATACTGTCAGTTAGATGAAGAGCTCTTGTGGCAGAAACTGTCTTTTCTTCATTAAGTTTGAAAACATACCCAGGGCTAGTCTGTGATCGGCTCATCAATAAATGGAAATATACTGATAGATCCAAATTTATGCCAGACTTAATCCCCTGTTTTCACTCACCTCAGTCTGAGGTCTGAAGAGAAAGGGGAAAAGGAGACAGAAGTTCTGGCACGAGGCTTTCTTTCCTCCAGGTAGGCCATCACTGCGCCAGCCTCCAATATGTGGGATAGAAAGGTCTTCCATTAAACATAGAGGTCTTCCACCTCTGATTTTCTTCTAGGACCATCAGGCAAACTGGTTCTGAGGAGCAGATGCTGGCAGAGCTCTGACTTTGTCACCAATGAGTCAGTCACGAACAACCTCCTACAACATAGCCCCCAGGGACTTTAGGAAGCTTGAAGGTAGTAGGGATTGGGTTTATCAAAGTACCCAAATATCTCTGCAAGACTGCAGGACAAGAGGCAGGCATTGCTAAAGGGCTAGCATACAATGGAGAAAGGAAGTATAAAAGGGGATAAGGAAAGAAAACCACTACTCATAAGAGCCAAGCAAGACATCCCTTAACCTGCCTTAGAAAATAAAGTTAAGGAGAGCTCTACTTTCTGCCATCAAAACCAAGAGAGTAAGAGAGACCAAACATAGAAACCATTTTTTAAAAAGCACCAAAACTGCCATCAAGCCAACAGGAATTAGCTTAAGAGCTCTAACCTGCGGGTTTTCAGTGATTAACTTTTAAAATGATTGTTCACCAATCCACCTTGATTTCATTACATGGGGTATTGTCAATATTGGCAGGGATTTCCTAAAATTCCAGCTGTGCAGAGATAACGCCATCAGTGCTGAGGGCCTGAGCCATGGGGTAAGGATGGGGGTAGGAAGCTGTTCTCGTATTATTTGGCTCAAGATTTTCATTTTCTTGCATTTTTTTCCTTCTCACCACCAGCCTTTACTCTTTCCCTTGAAGGAGTAAGCAAGCTGCATTACTTGTCATTGAATTGCAGCCTCTTATGGCAGTCTTACAGAGAAGCTCAAAAGGCAGGAGTGACCAGCCATGTTGTGTCCTTGAACATGTTACTTCTGTTCTCCCAATGTCCTTTCGCCTAGGAATTCTGTGCCTCTGTGATGCTCATTCAAACAACATTTTATGTCAGGGTATTATAAACGTCCTTTTCATCACTCTATTCAACAGTTACCAAGAACCAATCTTCATTCATTCATTCTTTTAACTAACACTGATCACTTACCATGAGCCACAATCTTCCTCTTCCTATGTGAAGACAGAAGAGGGAAGCAATTCCAAAACAACATTAATGGGGCATCCTGTGACATCCTACAAAGATCATAAGGTGAGGGAAAGCCTCCCACATGAGGTAAAGATTGAGACGCATCTGAAAAAAGAAGTAGGATGCAGCAGAGTGTATGGAGCAGGAAAAGGAGAACTTCCAGGCAACAGGAGAACCACGTAAAGGCCCAGTGGGCAAAGAAGCAGAACATGATGCATTTGAGGAATCATCCCAGTAATAAATTACGTTAATGGAGCACTTACTCTGTGCCATAGCCAATGGTGAACACTCCACAGATATGATTTCATTTAGTGTTCATAATCCTGGCAGGTGTGTAGTATTATTAATTACTATTATTTTCAGATAAGATATTAAAGAAATTAATTTCCCAAAATCAGGGAAATTATATATGATCTGAACTGTTGCTCTGACTCAGGAACCCATACATACTACTGTGGCAGACAGCAGAGGCTTAGTTAGAGCACAAAGTATGATAGGAGAGATGAGTGGTATAAGAAATGAGTGCTAACAGGTACACAGGAGCCCTGCAGATATACCAAGGAGTTTGGACATCATTGAGTAGTCATTCAGAAGCCATGATGAATTTAGGCAGAAATAAAAAATGATTAGATTTGTAATGATCACTCTGGTGGCAAAGTAAAGAATCCTGAAAGTAAAAAACAATGAGAAAAATTATCTAAAGAGGTATTTTAACCAGGGAACCCTTTCTGCCTTATCTCCAGAAGCTCCTCTACCCCCACTTTTAAAAATATGAAATGAAAATAGTGAAAAGGCACAAGATTTTTTTTTAATTATAAATAATACTACAGACTTTGCTTCCAGCCAAGATTGAATAAAGAGATTGGATTTATATTCCTGGCTGAAACAACAAAAAAAGTAGACAACATACATTAAAAAAACTGGTTTGTAAAACACTGGACATCAGCAATGAGTATCAAGGATCCCTGAGAGATGGGAGACAAATAAGCTGATCCCCACAACTGGCCCAACTTACTGCCTAGAGAAAGTTCCCAGGTCATGGTAAAAGGAGGGGGACCCACATGGAACTCAATAGTCTCCTTGAGTTGAAGACAGGGATCTGGGAGTCCTGAAGACAATTTGAGTTTTCAGGGCAGACTAGTGGAGGGGAGATAAATGCACACAGAGATAGAAAACTCTAGAGATCTTAAGAAGGTCCCCCCTAGAGTTGAGTAGCAATCAGCTCAAGTGTGTGAGGAAACCATTCAAGACCAAGGAAGAAAAAAATCATTTGAAAGGATTAGAGAAAAAAAAAAAAAAAAACAGTGCCTCTTTCCCCCAGCCAAAGTGAAAAATCTCCTAATTATACAAACAGGGATTTTGCCTCAGTAGTGGAGAAAATTAACCCTGACCGCACAGTTCTGATCCTGCCTAACAAAGCTTAAGAACAGTGAAATACTGAAATACTCAAACTACTTCGAAGAATTTAATAATGTCCCAGGAAAAAAAGCTCAAAAATATTTATAGAAATACTAAAATATATAACACCTAACAAGGAATCCTCAATATCCATTTAAAAATGACCAGGCATGCAAAAAAGCAGGAAAATATAGTCATAATCAGAAGTACAAAAATCAATAAATTGAAATTGACTCAGAATTGGTACAGATGGTGGAATTAGTAGAGAAGCACATTAAAAGAATTACTAAAACTGTATTCCATATGTTCGAGAAGGTAGGAATACTTTAGCATGTTAACTGAGACACGACAGCTATAAAAAGGACTAAATCCAACTTCTAAAGAGAAAAACTACAATGTCTGAGATGAAACATGCAGTAGATTAGATCAAGAACAGATCAGACATTGAAAAAGAGAACATTAGTAAACTTGAAAACATAGTGATAGAAACTTTACAAAATGGAAAAAAAAAAAGGAAGAGAGAAGCTCTGAGTTGTGAGACAACTTTGAGGCCAAATATTCATGTCACTTTAATCTCTGAAAGGAATAGGACAAAAACAGTATTTGAAGAAAGACTGGCTGAAAATTTTTCAAATTTGATGAAGATTATAAACCCACAGATCCAAGAAGCTCAACAAACTCCAAGCACAAGAAACATGAAGGAAACTACACCAAGCCACATCATAATCAAATGTCTTAAAACCCAATGATAAAGACTCTAAAAAGCATCTAGAGGGAAAAAAAAGAAAATACATTACATCCAAAGGAACAAAGGTAAGAATGGAGGCAAATTTTTCTTTTAAAACAATGTAAACTAGAATACAATGGAGTAACATCTCTACAATACTTAATGGGAAAAATCTGTCAACATAAAATTCTTTACTTTGTACAAAAGGCAAAATAAAGATTTTTTTTCAGGCATTTAAAAGATAAAAGAATTCATTATCAATAGATCTAAATTACAAGAAATGTTAAATACTTCAAGCAGAAGGAAAATGATAGCAGACGTAAATCTGAATCCACACAAAGAAAAAAAGGGTACTGGAAGTGATAACTAAATGGGTAAACATAGATTTTTTTTTAACTTATAATTTAAATTACTTTAAAAGATCACTGACTATTTGAGCAAAAGTAACACAAAACTAATGTAAGGTTTAAAACTTGCATAAAAGTAAAATTTATGATAAAAATGGCACAGGAGTCAGAGGAGAGAAATGGAAATACACCGTTGTAACATCCTTATACTATACATAAAGTGGTGAATTATCACTTGAAGGTAGACTGTGATAAATTACGATGTGTACTATAATCTGGGCATAGCTTCATGTTCACAGGATAGGCTATTTTGTGCAAGAAGCCCAAGTGGAATGTAGAAACACATGATGCAGCCAAGGTTCATGGTGAGGTACAAACAAGGTACATTGTGGCTGTAGCCATTTCTGTCCTCCATCCTTCATTTATACATCTGATTCCCATTAGGGACAGCTCACTAGAATTTGATAATGATAGGGCTACCTACCAAATGGCATCATGAAAATATCACCTTTCAAATATTCTTCTAGTTCATCTTTGTTATCTTTGATCAAAATATTATAATTTGTAATACTATTATGTGAATTACATTTATTTTATTAATTAAAGCTGATTACACTTGTACTTAACAGTTCTATCACAGTCCTTATGATTTCAAATTTTCTCCCTTTGGAAAGGTAGGGGACAGTAAGACGTGCCTTGTCATAATTATCTTAAGGGAGTATAAAATCTCAAGAAGGTTTTTTGGAAGGGGTCTCTACTGTTTGACTTATTTCGACAGTCCAGATACCTTTAAAAAATGGCAGAAAATCTTTGGATGGGCCTACCTCTGGCATTGTTATCATGTTGTTTTTCAATGCCAAGCCCCTGTGGGCAATAATATGTTGATTTTAACAAGTCTGGACAAAGTTTAGAGGCTTGTGTTCTCCCCAACAAGATGACAATGTGTTGGTCCAGATCCAATTCCTGATCTCATTCTGGAAAGGTGAGCTGTGCTCTTGAAACAATGACCTTCTCTTGAAGCTGCTAGCAGGATATTCAGCAGCAGTGCCCCAAAGGACCTGTACACCTCTAAAAGGAATTCTGTGAGATTTCTCATGGCCTAGAGAGGCCCAGAACAATGGTAATTACTGCTGACAGAAACATTTTCCTGTTGACAGACAGAATTGGCTAGCATGCTATGTCAGCTGCTAGGTTATTGGCTGTAGAGTGCTTTATATTCTTCTGTTGTTAGATGCAGTGTTCTATAGAGGTCAGTTACGTCGAGTTAGTTGAGAGTATCGTTTAGGTCTTCTATATCCTTTTGGAATCTTCTCTGTGTAAGCTCTATCCATTATTACAAGAAACTGCTAAAATATCTTGATTACAATTGTATGTTTGTTTTTTCTCCTTGCAGTTCTATCATGCAGTTTTTGCTTCATGTTTGGAAGCTCTGTTATTACTTGCATAAGTGTTTAAGATTTTTTACAACATTATTAAATGACCCTCTTTATCCCTGGTAATATTCTTTGCTCTGAAATTTAATTTATCTGATATTAATACAGCTACTACAGCTTTCTTTAGTGTATGATATCTCTTTTCCATCAATTTACTTGGAATATGCCTTCATATTTAAAGTAGGCTTCTTGTAAAAAGCACACAGTGGGTCTTATTTTTTAATCCAACACGTCCATCCTGTCTTTCAATTGGTATATTTTGACCATTTACATTTAATGTGATTGTTGATACGGCTGAGTTGAATCTACCATCTTGTTGTTTCATATGTGAAAGCTGCTTTTTTGGTCTCTTTTTCACCCTTCTCTGGCTTAAATCTTTTTATGATTCCATTCTATCTCTATTGTTGATTACTATGTGCATACAATTTGTTAATTTAATACTTGTCTGGTCTGCCAGCATAACCATTTTGATTAATTTTTCAATTAAAAAAAGATCTTCAATCACACTGATAAAAGGAAAATATAACTGGGAATGTGTTTATACATGTCTGGAATCTTGAACTAGGATCTACACTCTATTGAAATTATCTTATTCATATATCTATTCATACAAAGACTTAAACACTATGAAAATCTACTTGGAGGCCAATTTGCGCCAAAGAGCGGTCAGTGAGTCTAAGATAATGATCAAGAGATGAATACGGAGGATGCAAACATCAATTAGTGAGTTAGAGACCTACTGTGTGTCGAGCATGGAGATTGTGTGTGTGTGTGTGTGTGTGTGTGTGTGTGTATAAAATTTATGGAATTTTCACCATAGCTCTATATGGTAGTTTTTGCAAAATTTCACAGATGCATAAAGCAAGACCCAGATGACAAATTATTGAACAAGTTTATACAGTAATGCAAATAGCAAACAGGAGATCACACACTAGAACCCAGATCTGTCTGACCTAAAGCCTGTTTACAGACAATAATAGCACAGATGACCTCCAGATCCAGGACAGTTATCAGAAATGATGTCCCTAGCATCTAACAGAGAGCTAACTAGCATCACCAAATAAGTGCTCAGTCAGTATTTGTTGAATGAATGAATGAATGAATGAATGAATAAAAAGGTATGGATGTGAGGACAAAGACAGACTCAAATACTGCCTACTTCATTAGAAGTGTCTGTGCTGATCCAGTCATAGAGGTATCTCCTTTTATAAAACTCTGTCCCAAACCCACCCTTAACATGCCACACAACTCTTCTGGGAGTAACTCTTAAATCATTATCTCCTCCAGAAAAAAATTTCTGCATTTCTAATCTACTGGGGAGCCAATAAGGACCGTTTTTCTTCAAAGTTGGGATCAGTTCCACTAATGATAGCTTAGTTAAAGAAAGAACAACTTTTCTTCAAAAGTTAGTAACTAGCTCTAGATATAAGCACGCTAAGCGACAGGCTTAGCATCTCCAGCCATATGGTGGGCCTGGTACTACATCAACTCAAAGAGAGTAACTGTAGATGCAGCCTGGTTTTAGTTCAGGCCTACACTCAGTAGGACTTCTTGAGGAGGCAGAATTACTTAAACAGGATGAAAGTTCTGTTATCAAACCACTTTAGGATTGATTTTTAAAAGGTGATGTGAATTTGTATGTGGACCAAGAAAGACACCAAAGGCATTCCCCGATGTTACCACACAGCCTACAATGGGATCCCTGACAGAGTATAGGAAGTAAAGGTAAAATCTAAGCCAAGACCTAGCCTGACAGAGTATTTCAGGTCTCCCAAATCACGGTTTGAACCCGAGTTAAGAATCACACAAGAGTAGGACCAGTCAGGCTCTTGGAGCTGCTCTCTGTCTCCTTTCTAGGCTTGTGCCTCTATTCTCAAGATTAGACATAGACAGTAATCCACATTTGCAAGGAATCTAGGTCACAACATTGGTTGCTAGAGCTGCTGCAAACAAGGATCTCAGTGCAGCGTAAAGATGACCCACCTGTCCAATCAGGTGCTCCCCTTTGCCCCTGATTTCACTACTCAGGACTCAGAGCTATAACTAAGTTATTATTTTTAATAAAACTGTAATCATCTCTCACATTTGAATAGTGCTTTACAACTTATAGAGCACTTTCATTTCCACTATGTCATGGACAAGGCCAAACAGGCCTGACATCAGGGCAAATAAATAAAAGCAAGAGCCACCTTAAAAAAAATTAGGGGGAAAAAAAAAAGCCACCTTGAGTATAAACACTGAAAATCCAAGAAGAAAATAAAATTGAAAATTAGAAACATACACCTATAACCATGGCCAAAAAGGAGAGAAACAAGTGGATCAAGAACCTACAGAGCAAAGCAGCATACAAATTGGAGCAATCAATATGAATCACAGGAAAATCAAAGCTACAGATCAAAATCTAAACCACACCAGCCAATTCTGAAATAACCACTTATGTCTCTGAATATAGGAACAATGTGACTTCTCTGAGATAAATCACTGACACTAATTACCTGCAAAGATTTGGTGAGCACACAGCCCCGATTTTACTGAGGTATCAAGGCACTGTAAGAAACCTTAACTCAGGCAGAGTGTTCATTCCTGGATTGTTTTTCTAATTTTTTTTCTAATTCTGATCCACATTCAGAATGAAGTATCTCTAACTCAGCATATTCACTCCATCCCAGTTATCAGCAGCACTTATTAAAGACCTATGGTGCACACTGCTGGGCCCACATCTCTCTGAGCTTCGTCTCTGCTGTAGAGCACTGTGTGATGGTATCAAATGATTGTTATTTTATCAAATATGAAAGCTTTTTACAAATATAATAAAATATAAATACATCATAAAATATAAAATATCAAATTTTATTTATAAATAAACATTTATTAAACATTTAAACATTTGTTAAATGTTTGTAAATAAGCAGGTCTGTGCCTTCTTGCTGGGATCATGGGGAGAGGGGAGGAGGGCCTGGTTGGGCTGGGTCATATTTGTGGACAGAGACAAACTCACAGTTTAATAGCGCACATCAGTTTACTTAATTGAAATTATTAGAAAGGGGGAACAACCTGCCCTCCCCAGAAGCCATCCTAGTGGGGTCATTTCAAAAAAATGTTTATGGTAGAACACTTTGGCTCTCCATAATTCAATTCAAAAGTCAAATTTAATTCATTCAGGTTAAAACGAGAAACAGCTCAGGATAGAAATCAACCAGAAGTTAAATTATTTGTTATATAGGGTAGTATTATTCAGAGGGCATTCAATAAACTAAAACGGGCTATCAACCTATAGTTGGCTGAAGTCCTTCATCACTCTTAACAAAAAGAGAAGGATTTTCTGTAATAGATTTATCAATATTTGTTCATGTCACCTTCTAGTATTCTAATATTCTTAAGAATGGTTGGCTTTCTAAGCATTTTCTTGCTAGTTTGTTTGAATGATATGTATCATTGAGGTTGGGGTGATCAATATTTAATTGCTGCTAGACTCAGTCTCCTCATTTTTAAAAAATGTACCTTAGAAAACTATCACAAGGATTAAATGAGATAATGCACTTAAAACAAACATCTTAGTGCCCAGCACATGATGGGCATCCAGAAAATGTTTCTATCCTTGTTTGCTTTTTTTTTTAAATCCTATTCTTGGCCAAAAAAAAATCGAATCAGTTTGGCATGCCCCAGATCTACATGATCACTGATTATAAATGAGTGGAAAGCCAGAGAGGAAATGTCTGTAGTTATATATACATTGGAACAATTCTATTGCCTATGTTTATGGGTTCACATATGGACCGGTCTTGAATTTTTTATAAAATTTAAGGTTCCTCAAAAGTCAATGATTTTCTATCTTACTTCTTTAATAATTCCCTTTAAAAACCTAGTGTATCTCATTCTAAACGAATACTCAGTCATGGTATTGGGTATATTTAAAATGTGCACACACATAAAGCTGCACTTCTGTTGTCTGGAGTCATTAGGGAATGAGCTATCCATGCTTGTAAATATGCCTGATAACCAAACCTACTGTATTATAAGTATTCCTCAGAATGTTGAGAAAATTTTAGATGAAGACATTTCTACCATTTTATGCATGTCCTCACCTTTTCATACCAAGTTCACTACATGCATCTTGATCTGCTTGGTTGCTCAGAAACAAGGAGTAAGTGTTCCAGGATTAGCCTATGGTACAGTTATGCCATCATGAATACTGAAAATGGGGTTTCTGCACAGATGTCCCATCTCCCAAGGAACAGCCATTAGCAACAGACCATGCATTTGGAATCATATACTTGGACAGCTCTTTTTCTGTGTTTTCTGGCTCTTGGTCAATATGACGGCTCACTGTATGTGTCAATTTGACTGGGCTACAAGATGCCCTGACATTAGGTCAAGCTTAATCCTGGATGTATTGTCTGTGAGGGTGTTTCTAGATGACATTAACATCTGAATAGGTAGACTGCCCTTCCTAATGTGGGTGGGCCTTATCCAATTAATTAAAGATTGAAATAGAACCAAAAGTTTAAGAAGACAGAATTCTTCCAGCCTGGCTGCTAAACCTAAGACCTTGGTCTTTTCCTTCAGACCCAACTGAAAAGCTGGCTCCTGGTCCTGCTGGGTTTCACATAGAAACTTACACCACCAGCTCTTCGGGTCCTCAGTCCTTCTGACTCTGCCTGTAGCTGCATTAGCTGGGTCTTCAGACTGCCAACTGCCCATCTTGGGACTTCTCAGACTCCATGATCATGTGAGCCAATTCTTTATAATATATATAGGATATATATTTTACTTATTTATTTCATATTTTACTTTATGTAATTACATAATAGATTACTTTATGTATTATATAATAGATTAATACTAAGTATTAATGTTCCTATATTTATTTTAATGTATTTGCTATATTGTATATTTATTTTTATCTATACCAGACTTTATTATATATATTTATAAATACATTTATGTATATATTATAAAACATGCTGGTTCTGTTTCTCTGGAGAAGCCTGATTAAATACAGTCATGTACCAGACCTAGACAAGAGCGATCTTTGCCCCAGGTCTTATAATTCAGAGAAGACTACCTATCACAAGCAAACAAAGTAAAAATACATTTATTGAAGACGACACTGGCACCTCTGTCATTCGAGACCCAGAATTCATTTTTGCCACACCACAACCAGTAACCCTGACCTGACCATCCAGTCCCATGATCAGCACTGTTTAGGCCCCAGGAAAATACCCACATCTTTCTCCCTGTACTCTCAAAACAGAAAGCAGCTGTGTTTGAATGCCATGAACATTTAGGGTTGCACTACTGTTGACATTGAGAGAGATACTACTTCAGAATGTGGAAAAATTGAGCATGAGAATTACTTGGCTAAAAGAATAACGTATAACCATATGAGTTATCTTGTCAAATCTTTCCTCTTAGATAGCTTGAATTCAATAGATCCTTGCATAACTTTGGTTTCCCAGCAGGGCTGAGCATTCTTTTCATGCTTTTCTTTGTGTCCCAATTCATGACTTCAGAGGTACTCATGAAAAAGCATGGTATTCACAAGAGTTGCACAGTGTGACTAGGGAACATTTTGCAATACTCAACAATGCACACTACCCTTAAATTTCTGTATTTCTATAAATTTAGGTGTAACATTCATGAAGCACAATACTGAATCTTTAGCTAAGCAAATAGATGGACATGAAAGGCTACAATTAAGAATAATTTTATTTCCTTAAAAATAAGATTTAATGACGTTTTCAAAAATTAAATTTCAAATGTCTGTTTTTATGTAACTTCTTTTTAAAATATTAATGCCATTAATTATAGTTTACATTTTATATTTGATTGTAATAATACTTCCAAATATTTTAGAAAAAAGTAACTTTCAAAAAGCATACATAAATATAATTTCAAATTTTCATTTTATATTTGATGTACATTTTTAAGAAAAAGATTTTCATTTGTGCACTTTTACTACAATTGTAGTTCTTATTCTTAGACTGCTACTGTTAATAAAAAAACCAAATGTGTGAAAATCTTGATTATCATCCCGTAAGTGGTGATTTTTGTTAAACCTAAAGAAAACAAAATACATATATGCCTTTTATTACTTAGCCAACATCATTAACCATAAAAATGACTATGAAATGACTCAGATATGCACAGTAAACAATTATAAATTCTGTCATCTTTGATTTTCTGCCAAGCTTCAGTCATGTAACAAGAACAACTTTAAACATATCTGTCAGTTTCACCATTAGGAAGGTATAATTGTCAAGGTGGAAGGATAGACATATTTTATGTAACAGTCCACTAGTTTGATTTATAACTATAAAATATTTAGACATATGTTACATGGCCCTCCATATTCACTCTTGCCTTAGATCCCAAAAATATATGGAGTAAGGCTATGGCCATATTCCCAATGTATCTAAGTTGCTAGATAAGTAACCTTCAAGGCTGAGGTGTCACTTATGTACATATGACCACACAAGTGACATTTTTGTTTTGTTTTTTTAAGTTCAAGAAGAGACATGGAGCACCTGGGTGGCTTAGTAGGTTAAAGTCTCTGCCTTAGGCTCAGATCATGATCCCAGGGTCCTGGGATCAAGCCCCACATCAGGCTCTCTACTAAGCAGGAGCCTGCTTCCGCCTCTCTCTCTCTCTGCCTGCCTCTCTGCCTACTTGTGATCCCTATCTGTCAAATAAATAAATAAAATCTTAAAAAAAAAAAAAAGAAGAGACATATTGAATTTGGAGGTCATGAAAATATAGGGGAAATTTCAGGCAATCAGCTAGTACTTGAAGCATCGATTATGAACAAGTGAGAGGGAGGATGCCAGATATTCACCATTGAGGCTGCAATCTTCTTGACTCCTCAGGCTGCCTCTGTGTGATATGACACAGGGTTAGCATTGTAAGCCTTCCCCACCAACCTGCTATAGTGGCTACAATTCCCAAGAGTCTCCGATTGAGTCATGGTAAACTTTAGGGATCCACTGAAAATACAAATGTCTATGATAGATAGCACAATAAAGCATTCTTAGCCACTAAGTCCTCATGTATATTTGTCCATTGGAATAGAGTTCACTGGTTCCCTGGCAATGGGTCCAGGAAGGTGAGGAATGGGAATGGTTGATATCTTGGTGCTTGAAAGAAACACAAAAAGGGCAGGGGTTGGGGAGGTGGGTATATGACGGGCCAAAGGACTGAAAGGCAAATACTTCCTACTTCATAATTACTCCTTGGGCTGGCCCACTTCCTTGTTCTTAATCACCCTACATGGTTCTCCAGCAACCCAGATCTCCTGGATATAACTGCATTTTTAGAAGGTTGGTGGGTGATCAAGAAGGAAAAGGGTGAGCCAGAAGTCCATGGGTGGGTAAAAGGTAAAACACTCAGGTACCCACAACCGTGAGTCATCTTCTTCTCAGAGAAGTCACCAGATTCTAGTGCTTCTGTGGCCTCCATCTCTGAGGAGAAGCAGGCACACTACTATCAAGGCCTCCCCTCAATATATGTAGGTAAATAATGGTGCTTAACTCACAAGAGCCCACTAGACCCGATTTCCAGAGTATAGGAAGGAGACATATAGTGCCACTGAAAGAACACTGAAATGGGAATGAGATCTGAGTCTTCATGAACTAATCTTGAGTGAGTGGCCATATTTCTTTCTGCCTCAGTTTCCTCACAAAAAAAGTATAAAATGGTGTTGCCAAAATCCATTCTAGCTTTAACATGCTGGAGAGGGAAACTGGGGAAAGCAGTGACAAGGCTAGTGGGCAAAAATAACATCAGGCTGGTGTCCCATCTGGCCTGCCTGTTCAGGATGTATGGGCCAACAGGATAATGGAACACAGTGTAACCTTGCCACAGCCAGTCTCAGCTAACTAAAAGAAAGAGAAGTCATAATTTTTTGTGTGTTTTTGTTTTGTTTAATTCTTCAGGAACTCCTACGAATTAAGTCGGGTAGAACTTTTTTTTTTTAAGATTAATAATTGACACATAACATTATATTAATTTCAGGGCAACATAACAATTCAATACCTCAATAGACTGCAAAATGATCACCACAGTAAGTCTAGTTAGCTAACATCCATCACCAAGCATAGTTACAAATTTTTTCCTTGTAATGACAACTTCTCAGATGTCTCTTAGCAACTTTCAGATGTGCAACACAACATGATTAACTATAGTTACCATGCTGTACGTGATATCCCATGACTGACTTTATAACTGGATATTTGTCCTCTTTGACCACTTTAACCCATTTCAGCGTCCCCCTACCTCCCACCTCTGGCAATCACCAATCTGTTCTCTTTGAGTTCAGTTTTGTGTCCTTTCCACATATAAATGAGATTATACAGTATTTGTCTTTCTGTCTGACGTATTTCACTTAGCATAATGCCCTCAAGGTTAATCCATGTTGTTGCAAATGGCAGAATTTCTTCTTTTGTAATGGCTGAATAATATTCCATTTTGTATATATACCATGCTGTCTTCACAATTCATCCACCAATGGACAGTAAGGTCATTTCCATGTCTTGGCTACTATAAATAATGCCACAATGAACATGGGGTACAAATACCTTTTTGAGTTTGTGGGTTTTTTTAATTCCTTCAGATAAATACCCAGAAGTGGAACTGCTGGATCATATCATAGCTCTATTTTTAATTTTTTGAGGAACCTCCAAATTATTTATGATAGTGGCTACACCAATTTACACTGCCACCAATAGTGCACCAGGGCTTCCTTGTCTCTAAATCCTCACCAACACTATTATCTTTTCTTTCTGATAACAGGCATTCTAACAGATGGGAGGTGATACATCTCATTGTGGTTGTAATTTGTATTTCCCTCATTAAAGAAGTTGAATACCTTTTCAAGAACCTGTTGGCTATGTGTACGCCTTCTTTGGAAAGATGTCTATTCACAACTTGTGCCACTTTTTAACTGGATTGTTTGGGTTTTTTGCTATTGAATTATATGGGTTTTTATATGTTTTGAATACTAACCTCTTACCAAATATATAATTTCAAATATTTTCTCCCATTCCATAGATTGCCTCTTTGTTTTGTTAATGATTTCCCTCTCTGTGCAGAAGCTTTTTAGTTTCCTATAGTCCCCTTTGTTTATTTTTGCTTTTGTTCCCTTTACTTTTGGTTTCGAATCCAAAAAAAATATCACCGAGACCAATGTCAAGGAGCTTAATGCCTATGTTTTCTTCAAGGATGTTCAGTTGCAGGTCTTACATTCAAGTATTTCATCCAATTTGAGTTAATTTTTGTGTGTGGTATAACACAGTGTCCAGTTTCATTCTTTTGCATTTGGCTGCCCAGTTTTCCCAACACCATGTATTAAAGAAATTGTCTCGGGCGCCTGGGTGGCTCAGTGGGTTAAAGCCTCTGCCTTCGGCTCAGGTCATGATCTCAGGGTCCTGAGATCAAGTCCTGCATCGGGCTCTCTGCTTGGCGGGGAGCCTGCTTCCCCCTCCTCCCTCTGCCTGCCTCTCTGCCTACTTGTAATCTCTGTCAAATAAATAAATAAAATCTTTAAAAAAAATAGTTAAAGAAACTGCCTCTTTTCCCATTGTATATTTTTGGCTCTTTTGTCATAAATCAATTGACCATATATATATGGCTTTATTTCTGGGCTCTTTATTCTGTTCCATTCACCTAAATGTCTGTTTTTACGCCAATACCATATGGCTGATTACTATAGTTTTGTAATATAGTTTGAAATCAGGAAGCATGATGCCTCCAGCTTTGTTGTTCTTCCTCAAGACTGTTTTGGTCATTTGGGGTCTTTTGTAGGGAAGTCATACTGTTAACAAAATTATTTTTTCTCTATTTATCCAAGTGATTTGTATGTCCTTGAAACCTCTAGGATAAATAGGACACAACATCTAATAGAACTATGAATGCCTAACACCTCAGAAATAAAGATGGGGGAACTCCTCTCTCTAATTTTGTCTCTGGTTTGACTCAGCCTCCTCTGACTACAATCAACCCTTATCAAAGAAGAGCTTTTTTGAGTCCTAGAGTCTCACCTAGGTGGCAGCCTCAGTATCTTTGCACCCTGAACATATGACCACTTGATTTGGCCACTAAATTTAAGATACTGAAAAAGAGACTTGGCTTCATTATCCCTCCATTTTCCCATCTTTATAGTACAAATAGCACCACCTGTTTTCTTCTCTGATACACAGACAAGGGCTTGAGAATAAATGAAGTAGCATATGCAAAAGAAACTCTCATCCAACAGAGTATTGTTTTTGATCTAATAAGAGACTACCCCCAGTGGTAGAGTAAGACCTATGGATGGGTTTGGGAAGAAAGAAAAGAATAGCAGAAAGTTAGAAAGAGATAAAGAACAAGTCTTCAATAGGACCACTGAAATGACAGAGCAAACTGACACCCCTGGCCAGAAGTAGCCCTAGAAATACACAATAAGGTGAAGTTTGTCATTTCCTATCTATTTAGATGCCGTTACTTTTCTCCTGTATGGTCCAGAGCTCTGCAGTTCCAACCACTCTTCCCTACACTCACTCTATAACCTGTATTCTGAATATAGTTGCTAGGAAAATAGTATAATTTATACACTAAATCATGGGTGATTGCTGTGAAGTAAACTTAGCTGCACTTTTAAAATTACCTTCTCAAGGAACACCAACTTAACTCAAAGTAGTGACCAACACTAGGGATTTCAGATACGGAAGATGGTATCTTGACAATGAGGGATGACTTTTGCCACCCTAACTCACATAATGTAGAGGCTCACCCAATTCATCCATGAAAGGGTCATCTGTTCCTAAAGACATGCAGTCTGGGAAGAAAGATACCTACAAAGGTCTGGCAAAACTGGACACTTTCAAAGCATAAATGCACACCTTAATTCAGTTAATCCTTTGAACAATCAAGGAGGGTAAACATCCCTATTCTACAGAAGCAGCAGTGGATGCTTGTAGGTTAGGAAGTATCTCCACGATATACTGGTCAGCACATGTGAAACCTGGATGCAAACTCATGCCTGTTACACCCCAAAGACAATAACCGCTACACACAATCCTTCTTAGAAGAGAACATGCCCTGAGAAACCAGACCCATATATATGAGCAGTCTTTGACAACTTTTTCTTTGAGTTCTAAGAGCTCTAAGAGCTGTTCTTGAGATCTAAACTCTATGATATACCCTTCTGCTTTGCTTTTACTATCTGGATTTATGAAGCAAAGAGAGGGAGGAAAGTTAGTTCACTCAGTGCCTCTGAGAGTTCACACTTGCTCAATGGGCCTGTTTTTGTGAGGGTACCATAAAAGGAGATAGAGGGGACATGGAAGGCAGAGAAAGAAACTGCAGTTAGGAACAACAAGCAAACACCAAATTCAATCCTTCACTTCCAAAGCTTTTTTAGACAGTTCCTCTCTCTTAGCAAAACACGACCTAAAGCACAGAATTATTCCTTCTGGGAGCTTATTCTTGATAATGGCTCCATACTACACTATAGGGCCTTTGAACTTGGCAGTATCCTAGACTATGCCCCTTGGTCCACCTCTCATCTACGCATGTGAGAGACAGAAATTAGTTTTCAGGTCATTTGAAAGACAGGTCCCTCAGCATCCAGAGCTGTTAAGTGCTTTGTCTAAGGTCACACAGCAAGTAACTAGAAGAACTGAGATTAAACCCAGATTTCCTGACTGCCAGATCCAGATTCTTTCTAATCACTCCTTCAGCTTCTTCAAAACTATATGGCTTTGGATTCCACTCCTATGTATTTTCCCAATAGAAGATAAAATGTGTATTATCCTATAAAGACTTATAGGATATAAGTTATTATATAGGGCAAACTGGAAGGGCCCCAAATATCCATCAAGAGATGAATGGAGAAACCACCAGGGTTTATACATACAATATAATATATCTCAGCAATAAGCAAGAACTACTGAACAGAACAACGTGGATGAAGCTGAAAATAATCACACTGAATGAAGGTAGTCAGTCAACAAGGGCCCAGGCCACCTGATTCCACTTACTTAAAACTCTAGAAAATGCAAACCAATCTATAGTGACAGAAAGCAGATCAGTGGCTTTTTGGGGATGGCAGAGGGGACCAAAGGAACAAGAACAAAGGTTTACAAAGAGACACAAGAAAACCTCTTGAGGGATAAATGTGTTCACCCTCTTCATTGTGGCACTGGTTTCACAAGTGTATAATGATCAAGAGGTATCAAGTTGTAAAATTTAAATATGTAATTTATTGTATGTCAATCATACCTCAGTACAACTGTTTTTTTAAAAAAATATATGGCCCTACTTGGGCTTAGAATGGGCAATTCAACCATGTCTCACTTCACCCAACCCCCAAAGATGCTCACCTCCCTTAGGCTTCAGTTTGTAGTAAGGTTGCTGCTAATGGGATGATAGCAAGCTATCTGACCAATACTGATGAGTGATTATTATAATCACAATATTAGTCTTCTCCTCCTCTTTAAGAATACAAATTTAGGGTGACTGTAGCTTCTCTCTAGGCAGAGGGTTTCCTTTTTTCCCTGCCTGAGAGGGGAGCACTTAGGAAAACAAACAGAAGCCTGTATCATTATTCTTCTTATTAAATAAGCCTGGTAAACACTTGGACCAGCCTTGCCGATTTAAGACAGACGTCTCAATGGCAGAGAGCTGGGAAATGCAGAGAGAGTAAAAGGGAAAAGCAAAAGGGAAGGGAGAGGAGAGAGGAAAGTGGGTGCTGAAGAAAGGACACACAGAAGGACCAAAACAGAACCGCAAAGGCCCTCGACACACTGTAGCAAGCAGACTGCGGGGCTGCAGTGAGTTGCTCAACACCTTCAAGCTCCTACTGGTCTGCAGTGAATTTCCAGACCTCACCACACAGCCCTGCTGCCTTGGAATTTGACATGTCATGGGACTTTTATATCTATCGTGACCATCTTCACCCAGCATGGGAAGAGGTGACCAGCCCCTCCCCTAAGAATCCTCAAGACATTTCCCATTCATACCCATGAAAGTAAACTGAATTACAGCTAGGCTGCCCCAACATACTTGGCCAGCTCAGGGACAAATATGCAACCCAAGACTCAGGGCAGGACAGTTGAACTGGGTTGCCAGGAAAAAGGCATGAGGTCAAAGCTGAGGGAACGTTTTCTGCCCTTACAGCTGGGTTAAGTTAGAACTGGTTTAAAAGTGGTGGATTCCCTCTGAAGAGACGCCAAGACGCTGCTCTGGAACTGTCCCCTCTGGATGAGGGCATGAAGCTCACGAGATGGGAACCCCTGGCCAGGAGCCATTATCTTCTTGCTAAGAACTTGTCTGGCAAACCTGTATGTCACTGATGGCCAGGGAAACTTCCTACCTGTCAGTGACCCGTCACGCACCAGGGCTGGGACTTTGAAAATGCAGGGCTTCATGAACTTGGGGTTGCAGTATTTCCTGCATCAGAGACACTCAGAGTGGTCTCTTAGGAGAAGCAGGTAAAATCACTGGTGTTATTACATTGTAGACACCTACTCAGTCTGAATCTCTATGGACACTACGAGATCACCTGCCTTTGAATAAGCTTCTCCAGATAATTCTCACGCACGCCAAGAACATTCAGGGATCACTGTCCTTCCAGCTTAGAAAGCTGGGAACCTGGTATCCCTCTCATGAGCCGCTCACTACTGACTTTTCTCAGTTTACAGGGAGGAAAGGGAAGCTTCCCATAAAATAATCAAGACCTTTCCTGCAGTGAACATTTTTTCGCAAAAGGTTCTCCTGCATAGTATGTTACACATTCTATATCACAGACATAAAGGGGGAGAAACCTTCCCTTTCAATTATTTGCCTTTACATGGAAAGGCAAATAGGAAGGCCGGCAGGCAAGAGGCCAAGGTATGCTGTGCTGTGAGTCAAGGACCACACAAGGCTTGATCCTCCCATCTGTTGTAATCCCAATTCATCCCCCATAACAGACCGTGGCCTACGAGTCATTACTCCTGTTTTATGGTGGAATCTGACACTCTTGCCATATATTCCTTCTAACCCAGCAAGGCTTGCTTCTCCATACAGAGAGTGCTGCAACCACTATAATGTCATTAAGGAAAGTGCGAGGCCCAGAGAACCACTGGGATTCAGAGGGCGTAATCCTATTCTGTCCCCAGCATCTCCTCCTCAAAAATCATCCCACTTCTCCCAGTTCCAAATACCTGGCTTGGGTTCCACTGCCCTTGCTGGCAAGCCTCTCTCCTTCCCTCCAACATTCTGGGCTAAAAAGTTCCCTGTAAAGGATATGTTGTGAGCCACACGCAGCCCAGATCTCTGGGGCTGGAGGGGAGACCCTAGGAAAGAAGAAAGTCATACCTGTACCTGAGTCACTACAACATGGAACACAGCAGGACAAACACAGCATGTCCAGTCACGTCTACCCAGGCTTTGAAGCTGGCATTTCCAGAATATGTGTCATGCTGTTTTCAACCAGGTGGGCCTAGATGTCTTGGCTGCATGTCTCAACATGAGCCCCACCTCCAGCCCCACAGGGATACCTGTTCCTTGCCAGACAGCAAACACGGTTGAATGCTTTCGCATCTCAGAGACAGCTGGGCCTAGGCTCGAGGGCCTGATGGCCAAAGATGGTTATAGTTCACCTGGAGGGATGAGAACCAGGCTCAGCAGCTCCACTCTGGTTAAGAGGAAACATGAACTGCAGGCATAGAGGTTCCTCTGCTCCTCCCTGCAAGGTTTTCATCGGCAAAATGGGGATAAACTGGTGCCTTAATTTGGGTTCCCCCAAAAGCAGACTTGGAGAAAAGGATTTAGGCTCAAATATTTATTTGGGAGATGACTGCAAGAAACACAAGTAAGTGAGAGAAGGAAACAAAACAAGGATGGTAGAAGAGCCAGGACATGATCTATGGTGGGCAAAGAAGTTCTATCTCCTGAGGACCTTCTTAGGACATGTGTATAAGACACCTCAGAAATATCCCACTAAAGGATGGAGAGACTCAGGTATACATCCACCAACTATTATCCCTTATTAGTTAAAGACTGTCCTTGGGGGCATTAAGACCCCTGTACTTTTAGGCTATCTTACATGTGGGCAGAGCAAGCTACTATACTGAAGAACAAAAATACCTCTGGCAGAGAAACTGAGAAACATGGGGGCTTGAGGTAAGAAGGTAACAGTGGGCATAAGAAATGTCCACTGTATCTACAGGGGACCTCAGAGGTGGAATCGGGGAAATGGTTAGGACAGCAATAGTATCTGCTGTACTTACCATCCCCACAGTGTAGATTAGACGATGTATAAAACACATGGCACCATGGCAGATAGGTACATGTGCAAGAAAAAGCATTTATCATCATCATCATCATCATCATCATTATTATTCCTAACTTTGGGATTTACATCACAGTTCACAGACTCTCCTTAACCATCATTATCATCATTATTATTCCTAACTTTGGGATTTACATCACAGTTCACAGACTCTCCCTAACCAGACTGGGAACATAAATGTCTCCCTCTTGCCTAAACTGAAACTGCAGGTTCTATGGGACCAACACCTGGTCAGGCTGAGGCATGAGGCCACAGAGAGGTCACTGTGCACACAGCCACATGGGACTACCCTAGAGAGGATGGTCAGCCAATACAGTACACACTTCCACAGAGCCTACTGCCTGGCTGAGAGTTCACGCTGCCTGTTTTGTGAAGTCATCCTAACCTGGACAGGAGCCTCTACTAAACTCCCTTGTGATCTCTTGGCATTAATGTCCTCAACTGTCCACAGCATTCTCAATTTATCTTCTGCTGTTCAAGTTGCATGCCTAGAACGCTCTAGCCAAACAATGCAGAAGTCCAGCCAAGCAGATTGCTTTAGGATTCACATGGAATCTTTGGGCATTAAACACACACTAAACTTGTAGCTGGGTCATAGATGATGTCTGTGGTTTGCCCCAAATGACCTTCATTTAGGAAGAATAGAACCCAGAACGGGCATCACTGGGGAGCCAATTCTCCTACTTTATAGATGAAAAAAATTGACAATAAAGATGATTTATCCAAGAGGCGCCTGTGTGGTTCAGCTGGTTAAGTCTGACCCTCAATTTCCGCTCAGGTCATGACCTCAGAGTTGTGAGATCGAGCCCCACACTGGGCTCTACACTGGGCATGGAGCCTGTTTAAAATTCTCTCTCACCCTCTCCCTGTGCCCCTTGCCCATGCTCCCTGCCCTGCTCATGCTCCCTCTCTGCCTCTGAATTAAGGGAAAAAAAATTGATTTGTCCCAGATTATTTAGGTCCTAATCTTATTCATTCATTCATGCATTAGACATTAAAGGAGTAAACACTATATGCCAGGGGCTTTTTCAGGTGCTAGAAAATAGCAGGGAACAAGAAAGACAAGTTCTCCCATTGTTATGGTGTCCACATTCTCTTGGGGAAAACAGACAGTAAACAAATAAAAAGTACATGATTGGTGCTATGAAGAAAGTAAAACAGACTAAGGAGGTAGCAATTGATGGCACACGATGGAGCACTATTTTAGAAAGAGTTGTCGGCAAAAGTTTGTTTAGAGTGCAATGTGTGAGTGGTCTCACGGACTAGGAAGTGTGAGCCAGGCAAAGATCTGGAGGAAGAGTACAAGAGGGAGAAAACAGCAAATGTGAGGACCCTGAGACAGAAGGGCCCTGGCATGCCAGAGAAATGGACCAAGCCAGTCTGGCTATAGGGTGGTGGGCATGGGGCTGAGCTCTGTGATGTCAGAGGCTCAGGAGGAAGGCTGACCACAAGGGTCCCCACACAGGGAGGCCAGTTTATTTCGCAGCACACATAGGAAAGGCTCCTCATTTACTTGTTTCTATTTCTCTCTGGGAAAGAAGAAGTGAGATTCTCAAAACAGAAGAGGTAAGAGTTGGCATTCTGAAGGGAGAGGAGGCTTGAAATAGTATCTTGAAGAGAAGATAGGTATATTAACAATGGATATGTGTAAAATTGCAGTACTGACATTTGTCATCATAAAGTCAGCAGAGTTGTGCAATTCCTCCAGCCACATTTAGCTACTCAGGTGTGCATCCAGGGTAAGAAGAGAGCTGGGTTTCTGACAGGAAAATGCAATGGAAAGAGAACTGAGAAGAGGGTACCATCCATACAAGGATATATGTTTGTATCAATTACCATGAATCTGAACCTGAGGAGGCAACGGACAGGTGGCAGAGTTGATGGACTGAAAGTTCCCCTGGGACTGAAGAGCACCAAAGAGGGGGTACTGAAAACGGAGGATAACGTGTTCAGAAAGACAAGGCCTGAAATCAAGATTTTAGAGGAGAAACAGTTACAGGTATTGAAGAAAACTAGGGTTTAACCAAGAAAAAAGATGGCACCTATTAAAAGACACATTTTAAAAGGTAAGCAGTGGCCAGGCCAGTGAGTGGTACAGCAGGATATCACAGAAGCATAAGACATAGCCTCTGGCCACACGAATACAAAACTCTCTTGGCAATATAGTCCCATAATCAGGTAACAATAACCAATAATGTCACACTGAGTAACACAGAATCCTAACTTTATATAAGGATAAGAGTTTAGCAATAGCTTTCATGAACATGCTTTCTGTGGCATATGTAATATTATGTATGCTGGTTTATTCTCCTTATTTTATAAGTAAGGACACTGAGGTTCAAAAAGAAACAAAGGCACTTACCCAGAGTCCAACAGTAAAAGAGAGGAAAACTAAAACCCCCGCTTCTGTCCTCTGCTTTCTGGTCCAGCTCTGACTCAACCACAGAATCGGACACAGTATCACCCCATCAAAGTCTCTAAGGTCAGACCACATGGTTTCAAACCCAGCTCCCCCCTCACTAGCTAGATGACCTTGAACAAATGACTTACTCACTGTGCCTCAGATTTGTCCCCTCTAAAGGGGAGACAATATAGCGCCTATCTCAAAGGGTGATTCAAGCAATGAATAAAAAAAAGCTTGAAAAGTACTTAAAGCCTCACCTGGTACACAGTAAGTGCTCAATAACTGTCAGGTGTTACTATAATAAAGGGAAAAGCTTTACTATGTCTGCCACAAGCGCAGCTATCTCCCCACTCAGACGCAGTCCTGGAAAAGTGGAAGCAGTGCCACCTGCCCTACCCCCAACCCCTGTTCTGCCTCTTAGAGGCTTCCTGGGTGACTGGGGACTTGAGCAGCTGTTGAAGGGCAAGCAAGGATTCTCACACTTCAGTTTGTGGAAGGGTGCAGGGAGAGCTCGTCACATTGGATAACAGCATGAACAAGAAACTAGAAGCAGGTTTGATGGGGACATAGTCATAATATAGTGAGGAAGCCAGAAAGGGTGGGTTCTGAAAGGCCCCGGTTCTCCGGACAACTTAGTTCCAGGATGGGAACTTTCTCAGACTTCTCTCCTCTTTCAGATGTTTCCAGGAAAAACAGAAAGTAATGCTGCTTGCCCTCTCCACTCTCTGTTCTGCTTCTCTTTTGGTGCCCTCTGTAGAGCAGAGAGTCATTCTACATAAACACTGAGCCCAAAAGAATCCATCTGAAATGGTCTCCTAGTGAGCCAAGTCCATTGGAAGTTAGAGAAGCATCAAGGCAACCAGGGCAAGAGCTGTTCATCTCAAGTTGAACTCACATCCATTTTAATGCCCTGTGTACTCCCCATCCCCCAGATTGGGAGACGAAGAAAAATAGTGTGTGAAAATAATGTTGGATTTAACTTCAATGAGAATAGAAAGATTCTGAATGATAGCAGACACTCTGTACTTAACTGACCCTATTATGAGCAGCTATTGAAGAATTTTCAGGATAATGAGCTCTCTCATCTTCCATATAACAAGCTGTGGGCTGTGGGCGGATTGCTCAAATATTATAGCTTTAAAAAAAAAAACCCACAGATATCAATGTTCCCCCCCATAATAAAAAAAATCACACTGAGGATGGGGATACTTCTTGAACTAGGATCTCTATCATCAGGGCTCTCAGGTTTCATGAAGACATAGCTAGTGTCACCTTCCCAGTCCTGCCTACACGGGACTTGCTGAGCTGCTGTCATTTGCCACCTAGGTAAAATGTGCCCTCAACAATTCCACCCCTTTCAGTAATCTCTATTTCACCAGCAAGGGACCCACCCGAACAACATCCTCCTCAGAACTGAGCCCAAAATGGCCATCCTTGATGTAATATTTATGTATTTATTCACAGAAAACCATTTGTGGAGCATTTTTTATGTGTTCAGCATTGAACAAGACAAATATAGTTCCTGTCCTCCCCAAGCTCGCATGGAAGACAGATGTTAGTTACATTGACAAGCCCAGGAAGATACAACTAAGCTTTATGGTCAGGGCAGGACAGTATCCAGGACAGAGGGACCCATCCTCCCCTGTCGGGAGTCAGGCACAGGTCAGGGAACGTGTATGCTCAAATACCGGATGGTGCACGTGCACACACCTACTCAGAAGCACACACATCATCCCTGAAAATCATGAGCCCTATATTTCAGGGCCCCATGCAGGTCCATAAGAAGACACTTGCTGCACAGCTCAGTGAACAGAAAGCACCAGGACGGAGCCCTTCTTTCACATCTGCCAGTACACTGCTGAGCAGACTTGTGCAAAATACTCAGCCTCTCTCAGTATTACTCTCCTCCTCTGAATAAAGGAATCCAGAAAGATGACCCCTTGTACAACAACATTCTATAAATCTACAACACCTGAGGGCTTGGGAGAGATAGTTAATACCTGTGTGGGCCACCACCCCTACCCAAAGCCTTCCCAGCCCTCAAAGTCCCTCCCAGCCAGACCTCTGAGAACAAAGTTCTCAACTTGACTTTGGAAGCAACTGTTTCTTTACTCAGCCTAAAGAATGCTACAGGGCACCTACTTTATAAGACGTTCTGTGAAAGATACAAAAGAGCATGCACCATGGGTCCCGCCCTCAAGTTGCTTTTGCTCAACTGGAGAAAGGTAATTTAGCCAAGTTACAACTGCATGTAGATGACAAAAAGCCAGAGTGTGGACCACAAAGTCATGCCAGTGTGGTACCAGAGACCAGTGTGACTATTCTCTGCCGGTGTGATATCCCTATGCTCTACTGAATATATCAACTTGCAGGGAGCACTAGCGTTCTTCAGGAACTCCAACAACCTCTGTCCCCAACTCTGCCTCAACTTTGGCACCGGTGAGATTTTGAGCCAGATGATTCTTTGTTGTGGCGGTTGTCCTGTGTATTGTAGGATGAATAGCAGCACCCCTGGCCTCCACCCACTAGATGTCAGTAGAACCCCCCCAAACCAAAAACCCATCTCCAGACACTCCAGATCTCCTAGAGGACAGAATCACCTACAATACACAAAGAGAAAACAGGAAAATTTCCAAAAGTCCAAAAGAACTAACCATTTTAGATCCACGAATGCAAACTTCCTGAAGACATTGAAGAGTTTTGTGTTTTGAAAAGCTCCTCCCTGCCACTCTCAGGCTGCCTCCCTCTCCCTTGCAGGAAAAAAATATTTCAACTACCCAGTTATATCCTGCATTCGGAATGATAATTGAGGGCAGGCAGGAAAGTAACTTATGGAATTAAATGTAAAAGCTTTTTTTGACCAGGAAGTAACTGTCTCTACAACTCACACATTCAACCTGTGTGGTAGCTGAGAACAGTGTCAGCCGGCCAAAAAGCCATCAGTGACCAACCAAGCTATTCCAGCCCATTTCCCCAATCCACCAGGCAACGCTCATCGGTGGACAAATCATTAGGGGACAGGAGGGATGTAAGAGCACTACGAAACCACCTTGGACATTTGTCTATTAATAAGCACTTTCACCACAACTTAAAAAGAGTTTTAGGAAGGCCTCTGCTACCAGTATTCCCTTCTATTTTCTTTCCTTTATGATCTCTTAAATATATTATCTGAAACAATCAAATTTACATACATGACTTATAAAGCATAATATAATGAATACTTATGAATTCCCACCCAATTAAAAAGCTATAACCTTATGATTAACCTTCACCCACTTGCAAATGTACCTCTCCTTTCCTATCTCCACCTTCTCCTCCTCCAAACATAATCAAAGCCCTAATTTTTACTGCTTTTTTAAAGTGTGGTTTTACCACAAATACATGTAAGCTGAAACTCGCTGTGTTTGCTCTTGAGAACCAAAAACAAGGTATCGTACCACGTCTGGTTTTCTGAAACTTACTGTATTCATTCAATATTATTTTACAAGATTTATCCATGTTCTAACATATATGGTTTTTCATTGTATAATAGAGTACATTTATCCATTTTCTTGATGATTAACATTTAAGTAATGCCCATATTTTTTGCTAGGCTGAGAAGGGCAGCTATGAACATTCATGAAAATGTGCAAGAGTTTTTCTAGAAGTGGGTTTGCTAGGTCATAGGGTGGGCAAATGTTCACCTTATGAGACAGTGCCAAATTATTTTGCAAAGCAGCTGTACCATTAGCAATACATAAAAAATTTTATTGACTCACATCCTCTCAAACTTGATTTTGCTTGATTTCTTAAGTTTTTCCAGTATCTAATGGAAATTCATATACTTTTAATCCTTCTCCCAAATTTCTCCCCAGTTTCTGAACTATCATTACTACAAAAGAGATATGGGTCTTTAATCTTTCCTTCCACTTCAAATTAATTCAACTGAATAAGAACTTACACATTATCTACAACATCTCACCACTATGCTTTCTCTGTTAAGAAGTGAAAATCATAGCCCCTGTCCCCAGGAGTAAAAGAAAAAACATCATCATGCAAATCAAAACAACTAGAGAATGACACCACATACAGATTCTAAGAAAAAATAAAAGAATTTGAGAAAATGTAAACCAACACAATGGAATCAATTTTCACCTATCAAATCATTATTAATTTCTTCTAAATGACAACATTGAAGGTTTCAGGACAAATGTATTCTCACACATGACAACTGGCGGGAATATAAATTGGTAGAGTCATTCTACTGGACAATTTGACAAAATTATTCAAACACATTAAAATTTTTTAGTATTCCTTGACTCAGCTGTTCTACTCTAGAAACTTATCCTGCAGACATAATCAAGAAAAGTAGACAAAGGAGGCGCCTAGGTAGCTCAGTTGGTTAAGCATCTGCCTTCAGCTTGAGTCATGATCTCAGGGTCCTGGGATCAAGCCCCAAGTCAAGCTCCCTGCTCAGTGGGGAGTCTGCTTCTTCCTCTCCCTTTGCCCTTCTCTCCCTCCCCAGTCATACTCTCTCACTGTCTCTCTCCCTCAAATAATTAAAAAAATTTTTAAAAAGAAAAGTACACAAAGATTTAGGCACCGTCCTATGTGATATAGTAACTATGGATCAAAGAGAAAAATGAAGTTCACCAAATACCCAACACTGGGGAGACTGGCTAAATGATATTTGTCATAGCTATACAGCAGACACTAGGTAGACAGATAAGAGTAACACTGCTGAAAGATACTTACATGTAAAGATATCCAAAGTATGTTCTTAGGTAAAAACAAAAAGAAAACAAAAGTCTACAAAGAAATGTGACCTCAAGTTTCCAAAAAGGAAAAAATATGTGCAAGTGGTATATATGCATAGAAAAAGTTAACAATTTTCATTCAAAAAATCAGATGGTATAAAGCTTGATGTTTTCTGAATTCTAGGACAAATCAGAAAGGGTATAAGTGAAACAAGAAGATTATATTAGCAACAGCTGCATGGAAGAGTGAGACCATGAGAGAGAGCTTTTCAGGGGTGAACAAAGTACCATGGGATTCTACTTTGCAAGGAAAGGGTAATAACAATGTGTGGGTCTTTACCTGACTAAATCTCACCTTCCCATCAATTTCAGTATCTCTGGGAAAATAGGGATTCAGCCTACAAAAAGGGTGTTCATCTCAGCCTGGGTGAGAGTCACCAGGCCACTCCACTCTTCCTATCTGTTCTACTGCACTGGCCACTGGAACATTTAAATAAAGTCAGCTGGCCAACAACCAGCCTGAGTCTTTCAAACCATGGGCTGCTTATCTGAATTATCTAAATCACACCATCACATAGAAAAGCCAAAAAAAGGCCTTGGGTGGCCATTTACTTTAGGTGTATTTGTGTTCAATAAAGAAGGTTTGGTGTAGATTTGTATTCCCTAGACCTGATTATAAATAAAGTGCCCTTTGTATCCATCAATATAAATACCATAACCCAAATGTATTATAATTTCATAGCCAAAACTTGTGTTTAATATATTGTCTGATAGAAAATGAAACTCACTCGGTAGGTTTGCTGAGATGGAAGTGAGGGGGGTCCAAAGGGAGGTAAGGTGACTTCATGGTCTCAAACTTCCTCCAGAAAGTGACACCAAATATCTTTAAGATAAAAATGAAGACAACAAAGGCATGGAGAAGGGGGGATATTACATATCTACTTAAACCACAGACCTCAGCGAAATCAGTTTCTTCCTTTGCCAAAAAAATGTACACGGCCTTTCAATTTTGGAAACCCTAAATCAATATAGATATTCTAACATCTTGATTTTCAGAAAGAAACCCTCCTCAAGGAGCACAGACTCTTGAGACTACTCCTTAAAAGAAATACATTAAATAGAAAGAGAAATAGACAGATGCTTCTGCTAGAATATTCTTCAGCAGGATATGTGTAAGTCCCCACTTCTAATGCAGAGCCCAGGGGAGTTGTCACCCCTACACACACTGACCAGTCAGTGAAACCACACCCTTGTTTTCAGTGACCACAACATCCACATAACCAGGAGGCGATCACCTCTGCTCCCTAGGTTAAATGAGTATTCTGCAGACATTGTTTCCAAATTCCTCCAGCGGAAACAACTGTGATCAACATCATTCATCAGAAAAGTGTCATCTACCTACCACCCTACAAGGAGGTAGCCTCTCCATGCCACTCGGGAGTGGGGTTCCCCGGCACAGCAGGAAAACCTCTGCAGCCACTGAGGATATGGAGAGAGACCACAGCTTTACCAGTCTGGTTTCTAATAGGTCCTATTCTGTGAAGAAAAATAATGAGTTGTACATACCGATGAGTGACATTAAAATTCACCATCGAAGTCTCACTTGGTAATAACAAGGATACTGCAAGAGTCTCTACAAACACACTAGACTTCAAATTAAAGGGCGAGTTTATTGTTGTTAAAGAAAGCATGGATCTCTTTGCATTAGGACTTGGTGAACAATAAATATATCTCCAGGAGAGGTCTCCTAGGCTGATATGCATTCAAGGTATTATCTTTGCTCTGACTGTATGTGCTTCTGGGTGAAAAAATTCTAATTGCACTCCCATTCAAAAATCAACTGTGGGAATAAGGAATCATGCTCATTTTATGCACAGCTGCCCGAAGGCCTTATCCTTAGAACAAATTACAGCACCTCCTATGCGACACACACTCTGAAGCTGATTCTAACCCTACAGCAAAACTCCAAAATTAAACTTTAATCTGTGATCTAAACAATTTGGTGTTTGTGATCAATCTTGGTATTTTTATAAAATGCCAAGGTAATTGTTAGAGCAGAGGAGGACAGAGTTGTCGAATAGCGCACTCTGGCAGAACCAAATGAGGCTCGTGGGGCAGAAGCCGGGTGAGGAGACCTGGAGAGAAGACAGGTCTCTGTCAGAGCAAGAGATGAAAAGAGGAGGCAGGCGGATGGCAGGAAGACATGGAGGGAGGGAAGCGGGGGAGGAGGAAAGGATGGAGGGCAGGAGGAAAGAGAAGGAAGAAAGAAATCTTGGTGCGTATCATCCCTACTCCCTCTTGTCAAAGACTCAGGCAGGCCGCCACTCCATTAAAGCAATCACTTTGGCCCTATTAGCCGTATTAGAAATTAAATTTGGTCTCTTGAAACTGTACACTAAGAAGCCAGTGGGGTGAACACAAATTTGACATGATATCTCCACAAGCGAAAGGGGCCAGATGACACATTCCAGGGCAGGAGGAGCCCACCTGGGAAATGTGCCCAGAGAAGAGAGTTCAAAGAGTTTCCAGAGGAAGGTCTGCCTTTCCCCAATTGGCTGCAGAGCTTCTGCGTCCTACAGCAACCTGCTCAGCAGCTCTGATAAGTCAGACAGAATTCATGGGAGATTACCACACAGCTCCTGCCAAGCTGCGCCGTGGCGCGGGTAATAGATATGCTCCAGCACTAAATCCTAAAAGGCCCTGCTACATCTGTCAAGCATGCCCTGGAAAAGCACCCTCAGTTCAGATGTTATCACTGCTCTGCCTGCATCAGAAGATTTAGTGTCCACCCTGGAGGTTGCTTGTGCTGCACAGTTTCCAGGGGCAAAACAACAAGGGAGAAAGATGAGAGAAAAAAGGCAAATTATTCTTGCTTAAAGCAAAAGAAATAAAGTGATGTGCTTGCAGACTAGTTCAGCTCCTCGCCCTGCATCCAGAAGGTCCCAAATCCCACATTAAGGAGGTACTGATGTTCTAAGCTGATTAGCTAGGACGGTTAGAGTCCCTGGACTGTGACATCATGGAGATGATCTTCTATAGAGCGACTCTTTCCCAAGGAAAGCTGAACAACAAACCCAGCAGGGATCCATAGGCAAGAGATAGAAGATGCAAGCTTTTGATAATTAACTTTAAAACAGGTTCGAGAAAAAGCTGTTCTGATATAAAATGAACTTTTCAGAGCATTTGCTTAGGAAAAGGAAAAAAAAATAATTAAACCCCTCCAAACAGTTGTACTTCCCACTAACCATGTTTCCAGATGCAGCTTCTGTTTGTTCAAAGTGTATTTTAAGCACTACTTTGGACATTTTGTTCATTATGAGCAAAGAAGAGTGTTACATTTATATGTATTTTTAAAGTGTAGAAAAAATATATATATATATCTATACACACTCTCGGCATTTTAAGCACAGGAAATCCACATATTAACTGCCTGTTTTCTCACCAGAGCCTATAATGAATCCAGGAGGAAGACAGGGGAGTCCTAATCTGACCCACCATCTTGGTTTTCTGGAAACTGCTCACACACATAACGCAGGCTGAGTGCCCAGGGCTCCCGGTAGCTGGTGTGTCTACGGGTCTGGAGAGGAATATGCACAATGGTAGCATCTAGGGGCCCATCTAGTTGTAGGCTTCTGGCAGTCCCTGCCCACTTATGGAGCTGGATACACAAGCTAAGGGGCTGAGCTGACCTAGAAGAGGACACTGAATGGATATCTGGGCTCTGACTCAGGAGGCAGAGAAGCCTGGTCTCGTCCCAGGATAGAAGACGGATCTGAATCACATCTATGATCATCATGCTTTGCTAAAAATATCAAAAACTTCTTGAAAAAAAAAAATGGGCAGTTTTCCTAACAATACCATGTGACATCTTTATGTGAACCATGTCCCTGCTCCTAAAAACAAACTCAGGGAGAAAACCAAGAATTGACCACAGGATTTCAGCTTCTGGGCTCAGTGGATCTTCTCACTGAAAGACTAAAAGGAGCCTCGTTTTTAGTGGGAATTCTCAAAGCTGACAGTACTAGATGTCTTCTTTAATGTTCCTGACAGCCCTGATGGCGGGTAGTATCACTATCCCTGTTCAGGAGAGAAAAACCAGGTCTCAGAGAGGTGAGGTGATTTGCTCCGAATCACACAGCTCATCTTTGTTTTATTACTCGAAGTCAACCACCAGCTCTGGGTAGTTACATTAAGTCCTTTATCAGATCTTTTTAATCGTTGGAATGGAGTGACATTTATTTCCGAACTGGATGTTTGGAGTGCCTGCTGAAAACTGGGAAGTACATTTTGTCCAGAAGTTGTTTTCAGGAGCTCATGAAAGCCAACCATGAATAGGACTCCTTGGTCTTCCCAGGAGCTGAGGGTGACAGCAACTCTCTGAGCCCCTGACAGCCCACCACCCACGGAGAGACAGCAGAGGCAGTCGCTGAAGTAAGAGTTGCTTCAAATCAATGACAAAGGGATGCCTCCTGACCTTCTTCACCCACACCTTCTAGACACCATCATGGGCAAGGTGTGGCTCATCCCTGAGCACTGAGCTCACAGGAGTCCTTGTCAGAGAGCACTGGTTTGGGGTGTTTATCATCAGAGTTTAATTAGACTAAGGGGAAATTAAACAATTGGCTGGCAGCTCACTGATGAGCAATTATTTTCCCAGAAAGTTGGTAGAGCCGTGGTGACTGCTGAGCCCCAAATCCCCACAGCCTCTTAGTAACTTTGGATAAAAAAGCTCCCATCCCTCTGTGTTTCCCCCAAACAAGCTGCAGCTCTAATGACAAACATTTCAGCCTTAGGTTCTTGTCTTTGTACCCTCTGGTGTCCCCACTTCTCCCTAAATCAAATTCAGTATGCTGTACAGTCACTGATTTATCTTTCAGCTCTTTCCTCAAACCCACCATCCAGAAGAGAGAAATTGCTGGTCTCGTCCAGGAGAGAAGATGGATCTGAACCAGCATCTCTAGGTTCTCACCCTGTATGATACCAGACACATGTTGCTAAAGAGCCACAGGCATGTGAGAGTTAGCTCCCC
Source organism: Enhydra lutris kenyoni (assembly GCF_002288905.1). Classification (NCBI taxonomy): domain Eukaryota; kingdom Metazoa; phylum Chordata; class Mammalia; order Carnivora; family Mustelidae; genus Enhydra; species Enhydra lutris. Next base: position 11,660,407 of record NW_019154102.1, read on the forward strand.
TCCCAGTGATGTGGACCTGAGCCACATGAGATTGAAACTAGGTGGCACAGCCTGGTCATCTAGGTCATGACTTTGGTATTAACAGATCTGGTGTGAATCCCACCTCTGCCGCTTACCATTTAGGCAAGTAAATTCATTCTGAATGTTAATGTCTTCATCTGTAAAATGGAATAATAAAAGTACCCATCTCAGAAGGTTGTGATGAGGATGAAGTTGGACAGCCCATGGAAATGGCTCGGCACACAATGTCCAGTATAGAACAAGAGCTTAATGAATGGTACCTAGTATTATTGCTCAGATTTCATTAAGATTTATTTTTGCAGCCTCATTAACACTAACCTGCTAACCTAGCTGAAGATTTTTTCTCTTTTGTCAACTGGATGACTGTAAGGAAGACTTTCGAAACTAGTTAAAACGCCTAATCTGATCAACAGGCAGCTAAAAAGGACTGTCTTCCTGACCTCATAATTGGGTCTCTCTTTCCTGCATATCTTTAGAACATCTGTGGTACGTGACTCTTCTACCCATAGCCTTGCATCACTATTGAACTTTTTCACACATGGGCTTCTAATGAGACAACGTCTCCTCAAATGTGAAGGTACTATTGGAAACTTGTGGACATCTTCCTCAATATCTGGCACAGTGTCTGGTCCCTGACTGCCACTCAGTAAATATCACAGGATGGAAATATAAATGAAGACAAGTGTAAGAATTCCTTTCATGAAAGGTAAGGTAAGTCCACTATGTATCATACTGTCATGTTGACTTGTTTTATGTCTCTTTTTTTTTTTTAAAGATTTTATTTATTTGACACAGAAA